>NC_060961.1:5387500-5670000 GCF_910589235.1 Vespa crabro
AAAGAGAGAAAATAACAGAGAAAGAGAGAGAGAGAGAGAGAGAGAGAGAGAGAGAGGAAGAGAGGGAGGGAGGGAAAGAGATAGGAGCCTACGCAAACTCGTTTACACGGAGGTTCAATGAAACATATGAATATAATATAATATTTACATATGTATATATATATGTAAGTGTGTATGTATGAAATAACCTACGTTTTATTACGAAAGTATACATTTATTTCCGATTTATACCTAGAAAAAGAAAGAGAAAGAGAGAGAGAGAGAGAGAGAGAGAGAGAGAGAGAGAGAGAGAGAGAGAGAGAGAGAGATACTCATAATTATTCCTGAATTAACATGTACAAGCTATTTTACAAAGATACAAATAATATATACAATATATCACCAAAAAGAAAATTGTCTAACAATTCAAATCTACGTTCGCGCGAATAATATTATTTCAAAAAAAAAAAAATTAATTGATCGTATAATCGTATTAAAAAAAAAAAAAGAAAAAAAGAAAAGAAAAAGACAAAAAAGAAAGAAAGAAAGAAAGAAAATGCATATTATCATCTTATTAAGATGACATAGATAATATTTATAAGAAATATATGTATATACATATATATATATAATACAGAAATTTGATAATTTTCAATATAATTGTTATTCATTTTGAAATAAACATTTTCGAGTGGATATGTTAATAAGGAAAGTTTATGAACCATAGGAATAATACGATGTTACAAAGTTTGGTATGCCTGAAGCAATAGACAGGTAATCGTCATTACTACTTTAGAATGCCATATTGGATGTATTCTCATTCACCATACTGATGTTACCACGACCTGTAACTTCGTCGTAGTCTACCTACGTCGTCCGACAGGAAACGCATCGTAGATATATATGTGTATATATATATATATGTGTGTGTGTGTGTGTGTGTGTGTGTACGCGAGTTATTATTTCGCACGAAACAAAACGTCGATATCGTTGCACATAAGAATCGTAAAAAAGAGAGGACGTTCAATTCGCACGATTTTTTATCGTTCAAAAGAGCCAATGAGAAAAGAAAAAAAATAAATAAATAAATTTTTCTTCGATCGTTTATTCATTAAATACGAATTATCTGAGAGCAAACGATTAGTTTTATTACGATCGATGTCACGTGTCTTAATTGTTCCTCGATTTGTTCTTATTATCTTCGAAAAAATGTAATGGCTGATAAAATTATAAATATTATTACGATTGTCTGATTGATAATGTAATGGAGATTACGTTTCTGTGATATAATTATTTATATTTGATCATTCCAAGATCTTCGTAACGAATAGAATTCTACTTTTTATTTTGTATATGTACATACATATATTATCAGGGTATATAAGAGAAAAGAGGAATTTTTTTTCTTTTTTTTTTGTGTCGTTTTATAAAAATAAAAAAAAAAAAAACGAAAAAAGAATATTCTTCTATGTCACATTTTATGATAATATGAAAATACAAAAATGATATCAAACAAATCCATAATCCATAACACTCTAATAACATACTTGGTTAAACTCATATCTCATTATTATTCGTCATATTTCCTAAATATGTTCAAAAAAAAAAAAAGAAAAAAGAAAAAAAGAAAGAAAGAAAGAAAAGAAAGAAAAGAAAAAGATCCTTCTCGTTACCTTTCTCTTTTCTTTTTCAAATCGTACTTCCGGGAGTTGCACATATTTTTTATATAAAAATTAAATATAAATATATTTAATATAAAAATAAATTTTTATAAAAAAAATTAAATATATATATATATATATATATATAATATATATATATTTTTTTTTTCACATCACGATACACGATACAAAACGTTTCTAATTTTCTTCCATTCGAACGATCAAGATCGACAACTTCTAAACGGCGTGCAACGATCTCGAACGTTCAAACGTTTCCACGCACGGAGTAACACACGGTCTATCTCTCGTGCGAGGAAAAGAAGAAAAAAATAAAAAAAAAAAAAAAAAAAAAAAAAAAGAAGGAAAAGAAGAAGAAGATGAAGAAGATGAAGAAGAAGAAGAAAGATATTTGCGTGAAGGAAAGAAGAAATGGAGAATAATTAACGGTAGGTAAGCAAGTAACGAGTTACCTGTAACTTTATGTCCGGAAGTATCAGCATGGCTCGCTCCTATTAAGCTTCACGATATTCGCGGTATGATCCTCGATCCGTGACTGGTTGTACTTGTATTAGGGATGGGTGATGGTGATGGTGATGGGTGATGGTGATGGTAGGTTTGGGGGAGGGGGTGGGGGTGAGAGGAAGAAGGTAGAGAGGGGTGAAGGGTGGTAACCTCGCGTCTCTACGGATGCACCACGAACGTTAACACTCCGGTCAATTCACGCGCACTCCTACAAAACCGGAAGCACATACGTGTCTCTATCCTCTGTGTATGTATATGTCCTGTACATATGTGTGTGTGTGTGTGTGTGTATGTGTGTGTATGTTTCTCCGTTTGTGTTACATATGCACGTACTTACACAAAGTTAAAGTCTTTTCGTTGAAGAAAAAGGGTCGTAAGCGATGCGTGAAGAAGTTGTTCCTTGTATACACAGTATCGGTTTTCCACCTTCTAGAATTTACTATTATGTTATTCTTTTTTTTTTTCTATATATCCTATCGCGCATCGATTATGAAAAACATATTAATCGATAATTATTTCGTTTAAGAATTATTAGATTATTAGATTATGTAAAGGATCAATTTCAAAAAGAATTAATTCTATTGTAGAGAGTATCCTTCTCTTTCTTCCTCCCACTCACTCACTCACTCTCTCTCTCTCTCTCTCTCTCTCTCTCTCTCCGTCTCTTTTTTTTCTTTCTTTTTCTTTAGATACAATAATCTTTGCACGAGAATAAAAACAACGTGCATAGCGAGACATTTGTCTATTTTATGAAAATGAATCGTAAGAGTACGAGAAATAAAAGAGAAATCGATTATCCATACGACGAAAGATATCGATTGTATTTTTATAAAAAAAAAGAAAGAAAAAAAAAAAAAGAAAAAAAAGAAAGAAGAAAGAAACGTTACACTTAAATCAATTTTAATTTGGAAAAAGTTAAAAATAATACAAAACCTTACAACACTTTTGGCACTGTTATTATATTCCTCGAAACGAAACTAATTTCTTTGAAACGTCGTATCTATAAAACGTAGAACAAATATCTGAATCTCTAACGGGTTGAAAATAAAATTTAAATACCGAACGAAATCAATTATTTGAATAATAAAACGAACGAACGAATGAGAAATCGATCGGTCGGTCGGTCGCTCGGTCGATCGATCGGTCGGTCGTTATTCACAAATGAAATATCGAATGAAAAAAAAAAAAAAAAAGAAAAAAAAAAGAAAAATAAAAAAAAGAATCACGATTCTTTAAGTCGAGAATGAGAAGAAAGTGTAGCCGTGGTAGAATCCGACGCCTTTGAGTTCGATGCACTCACTTTGGATGATATCCTTGGGCCTTGAACTCACCATCGATCGACGAAGATCCTCGCACGTTTTTCTCGAAAACGAAAGTAATATCTAAATGTCGTAACTAAATAACGTTCTTTCTCGTTTCACTCCGATATATAAATAATAAAGAGAGAGAAAAAGATAGAGAGGGAGAAGGAAAGAAATGGATTAAGAGACACATTACAAAAGGAAATAGTGAGAAAGAGAAAAATGAAAGAATATATACGCGAGCGGAGCGGACGTGGATTTCACGGTTCGCCGTTGACTTCTGAGACTCGCGAGGACGCGAGTTCTTCGGCTTCTTCGTTGTGCTTCGCCGTCTGGGAGAAAAAGGAAGAGAAGGAGGAGGACGAGATGGAGGAGGAGTAGGAAGAGGAGGAGGAGGAGGAAGAGGAGGTGGAAGACGCGGACGAGAAGGACGAGGAGAAGGAGGTGGAAAAAGAAGAAATAGTCGGGGCCCGGCGAGGTAGTGGGAGTTGGGCCTCACCTGTAACGACCAGCGTTAGAGTGGGGAGGGTTGTCTAGCTCGTCGGCGAAATAATGTGCGTATGTACGTACGTAGTATATAGGGTGTAAACAAATTTCAAATATATCAAATGAATAAAGCTTATCGTAAATTGAAGTACGAGAAATAATAGAATATTGAAATCAATACATTTCAATTGATATTTAAATGATCGATCGCTTAAAATGAGAAATTTATTATTTTTTTATATCCTATTATACAAATTTTCTTTAATGATCTTTCAATAGACAAAATGAAAATTTTCGTAATATACGTGCGATAGAGGAATCAATTGAAATTCGACATCTTGTATTTTATTTATATAAAAATAAAGTTTTTTATTCAAAAATAATTCTCAGAAAGAAATAGTTCGATTTAAAAATAATTTTGGATTTCCTTTTTTTTTCTTTTTTACTTTTTCTTTTTCTTGATTAGAAATATTCGATTTAATCTGATCGATTGAAAATATTTGATGCGTGACAATTTTCGTTTGTCGTGAGATTCTTTCTGACAATAATTTCCTCCCTCTCTTCTCCAAGAGAAAAAAGAAAAAAAAAAAAACAGATTGTAATCGAAGTATTTTATTTTCCTCTTTTCTACGTTCTATTTCTCGTAACGAGTTTTTCCCTTTAATTTTGATATATGCAGAAAGTAATCACGTTATACGAGGTTCACCCTATATATATCACAAGTTATGATGACGACGGGAGGCATTCACGGCATCTTAGATTCTACTAACATAAAGTAAGAGTTCCTTTTCGGAGTTTTCAACGATTCAAGTAACTTGACTCATCCTGGTATATTACCAGCCATTCAATTTTTGGCTCCCGTCCTTAATCGTGAGACCATTCTTGTTAAATTAACGAGAGGAAGGTGCTATCGCAGACGTTCTATCTTCGATCTTAGAATAAGATGACTTTTAATCCTTTTCTTAAGACAATTCTGTGTTTTTTTCTTATCCTTTAACTTCTTCTTCGTGCTCTTTCCACATAAAAATTCCGGATAAATATGCAAATAAATAAATAAATTCTAAATGAAAAAAAAATAAAATCTCCAATTAAGACCGAACATATCCATTTGTTGTTTCAATCGTATAGAAATCTAATTCTCATTGAAAATTTATCTAATTCGATCGTAATCGGATCATAGGACGGACGCGTTGACATTCGACTCGAGGTATGAATTTAAATAACTATGAGTGAAAATGATCGATGGAAAGTAACGAGAATGGATGAAAGTTCATGGTATACTAGAAAGTCGATATGTCTACACTCACATACCTTTATCTAACTATCTTTAATTTGAACTGAACTTTTCTAACTAATCTAGGAGAACGTGCTCGCGATAGCCTTTAGACTTTAATGTTTATGTATGTTAAATGCACGCCTACACACACACACGCGAACGAACAAGTTCTATAAAAAAGGAAAAAACAAAAAAAAATAAAAAATAATAATAATAATAATAATAATAATAATAATAATATTATTATTATTATTATTATTATTATTATTATTATTATTATTATTATTATTATTATTATTATTGTAATCCAAATAAGTCTTCCTACAATTTCTATTAAAAAATTTCTTTCGAAACTATAGCATTATCGATGTCTCATCATCGATTAATAAATTATAAACCCCCTCTTACGAACTCTCCTATCCCTACCCCTTTATATAATATTTCCTGGAAAAGTTAATGCACGTGAGTAGGATTATAAAAATCTAACGAAATTAAATAGGAATGCCTTTAATTGGACTAACTCGTCACGTCGACTTCCGTGCGTTGTTTGACAACGTGATGGGAGCCAGAAAACTCCGGATTACCCGGACGAGGTAGGTAAGAATTGAAAAGAAGAAACGGCAGAGAAAGAAATAGAAAGAAAGAAAGAAAAAGAAAGAAAGAAAAGGAACACCTGGTTACCGGTGAAATAATGCCACGTGCGAAAGGTGACTGTGAGAGTAGGGTGGAGGAGGAAGAGAGGGCAAATGAACGGAAGCCGAGAGACTCCAGCTGTATACGACGACGGTGAGAAAAGAAAGGTAAAAGAGAAAGACAGAGAGAGAGAGAGAGAGAGAGAGAGAGAGAGAAAAGAAAACAAAAAAATTTATATCCGATCAACGTTGAGAAGGAAAAACAAGACGAGATGATAAATGAATAAATGAAAAAAAAGAAAAAAGAAAAAAAAAAGAATTTTTTTAATTAAAAAAATTCAGGAAATAATTTGAAAGAATAAATATAGTAATAGAATTGAAATTACCGTTTTGAGATAATTAATAAAAATAAACGAAAAATGATAATGCCATAATACATTCGCATAACGTCACTATATATATATATATATATATATATATATATATATATATATATATATATATATATATATATATATATATAGAACGAAAGGAAAAAAAGAGAAAGAGAGAGAGAGAGAGAGAGAGAGAGAGAGAAAAGAAAACAAAAAAATTTATATCCGATCAACGTTGAGAAGGAAAAACAAGACGAGATGATAAATGAATAAATGAAAAAAAAGAAAAAAGAAAAAAAAAGAATTTTTTTAATTAAAAAAATTCAGGAAATAATTTGAAAGAATAAATATAGTAGTAGAATTGAAATTACCGTTTTGAGATAATTAATAAAAATAAACGAAAAATGATAATGCCATAAGTGTATGAATTAATACATTCGCATAACGTCACTATATATATATATATATATATATATATATATATATATATATATATATATAGAACGAAAGGAAAAAAAGAGAAAGAGAGAGAAAGAGAGAAAAAAAAAGGACGATAGTATCAACGAACTCTGTGAAGCCATTTCTAGTCGAACGATCGAACGTTACCGTGATTTTAATGGATAAGTATCACGTGATCGAAGTCGAAGGCAATACTCTTGACTTCCGGTTTTTTTTTTTTTTTTTTTTTTTTTTTTTTGTAACCGTCGAAGAAAGTGAAGTTTATCGATGATTAAAAAAATTAAATTGTCCTTCTCTGCTTTGCACGCGATCTTCTCTTCCTTTCTTTCTATCTCTTTATCCCATTCTTCGTTCGTATTTTCAATACGGGAAAATGAATACCTATCAGTTATTATTCTTGAAATTATATCTTTAATTAAAAGTTATCACTATCTGTATGCGTATATGCTCCTAATGATACACAAACGTCGATTAAATACTAATCGATCGTAACGAACCTGTCCCACGTTTAAATACCGTCTAATGAAATAAAATAAAAGGAAAGAAAAAAAGAAAAAAACAGTATAAACAATTTTTCTCGCATCCTACTTGCGTCATAATGTAATATTACATTTATGTACGGTATGTAAACTTTTTTCTTCCCTTCTAAACATTTGTTTTCTCTCTTTTTCCTCGAAGAAAACGATTTAAAAGTCTGTACGATCGGACAAGTAAAATAAATTTTTATGTTATTTATTTAACAGAGAAATTAAATGGATACATTCGGAAACTTTATTTATATGTTATAAAATTTAGAATAATTTTTAAAATAAGAAACGAATACGAGAGATAAATATGGAAAGAAGTAAAAAATGCGAAAGATAAGAATAAAAAGTAATCTCTATAACATTCCAAAATATCAATAGACATCGAAACTACTTATGGTCAATTTCTTGTGTTTCGTGTATTCCTTCGAGCGATCTTTCGTAAGAGACATACTTTTTTTTTTGCTTTTTATTCTTTTTTTTTTTTTGTTTTCTTTTTCTTTTTCTTTTTTATCAAAACAGGACGACGAGTTAATTAGTAATGTTTGTAAATGCCTTGGGGCCGATAGAAAGGAGTCGATCGTTCATTAGGACGTACGTAAGTACATACTTATATAGTTACGAATGTGAAAGGGTAAGCTCACGTGCCAGCCTATCTCCCCTCGGGATATAATGATGAGTTCGTTTTCTCCAATAAAAATCATACATGTATAGCATTATAATGATCGATGGGATATAACGAAAAAAAAGAACGAAAAAAAAAATATGACGAATTATCTCGACTCGAACTCAATCAATTAAACCCCGTAAAATGCCATATTACGATATATTATAAAATTAATTGTCAGTTTCATAAAAAAGGATTGCGATAATCCAAATTTAAAAAAAGAAAAAGAAAAGACAAAAAGAAAGAAAGAAAAAAAAATAATTATCTCCGCTTTACAATTATAATATTTATCTTATTAATCATAGACATATTATTTATATAATTGATTATATAATAATTATATTTATATTATAACTATTATAATATACATACAAATATATACATATATATATATATATAATAATTATATATAATATAAAATAAATTAATTGCGTACAAATAAAAAAATATTTATATATTTTTTATTTATGTAATAATTTATTATTATTATATATAATATAAATATTACCATATTATTTACATATTATATATATATATGTATATTAATATAAATAATTATATAATATGATAAATAACTAATATAACATTTCTTTCTGAAAAAACTTTTTAATTGAAAGATCGAAAGATAAAATAAAAGAGAAAATGAAATGTTAAGAACAGTTTTTCTTTCGAAGGGAAAATTGATCGAACGTCGAAAGACTTAAACGGAAGTGGTATGTTCGGAATTCTTCAGAAATTTTATGAGAATGTATTATACACATACATACACACGGAAAACATACATACATAGATTGACTTTTATAACTATATATGTATTACGCGTATAGTTTAACTAGCCGCGAGTTATTCGCTCACGTTGGTATATATGGGCGAGTGTATTATTGCTCCGCATACCGGAGACTGGTTTGAAATATTTGCCGTTAGAAAGCTGGACCACAGGAACGATTGGAGATTCGTAGAAGTAAAAGACCTTCTCATTTCTTCGCTCGATTGATTTACCAATGAATCTGCGAGAATCGTTTCAACTTAATTTTCGGTAAACCTAATGGTAGATCTTTCCTATTTATTTCTTTCATTCTTTCTTTCTTTCATTCTTTCTTTCTTTCATTCTTTCTTTAACTCGTCTATTCGTGTATTTCGTTTATCGATTATCGTTCACCGTTATAAAATATTGTACTTTATATTGCTCCTTAACTGTGCTCGAAATGAAATAATTTAATTTCTTGAGAATGAAAACAGAACTTGGAATATTAACGGAAAAAAAATACGCATGTGTGTGTGTGTGTGTGTGTGTGTGTGTACATGTCAAAATTGTAAATCAAAATAACGTGAGGTTAAATCTTAAAAATGTATCTTGTAACGGAATTACAAAATATTAATATAGAATTTAATTTAATGCGTAGTATAACGTGTCTCTGCAATAATTTAATTATTTAGTGAAATTTTAAAACCAAAAAAAAAAAGAAGAAAAAAAATACTGCAATAAAATTTTTTCATTTTCATATTTATCTCCATAAAATATTTTCGTTTCCATATTTAAATTAATAATTAATATCTACAATATATATATATATATTATTATATAAAAATAAATCTCGCATTAATCAAGATAATTTAATTTATTATCCTTATAAAAAAGCAATTTGTTCGCGAACAAATTTTGTCACATAGGCATTTGGTCAGATCGTCGTTAAAAAAAAAAAAAAAAAACTGGAAAAGAAATAGAATGAATGATTTTAATAGCCATCGGTGACTAAGATTTTTGTATTTCTCGACGGTCATCTTAATTGATTGACTTATGTAATCGATTACATAATGTATATAGATCTTTTTTATGTTAACGTTCGATGTCACGTATGTGAGGCAATAAGTATCTCTCTTTCTCTCTCTCTCTCTCTCTATCTATCTATCTATCTATCTCTCTCTTTCTCTCTTTAAAGATCACTTTCGCACTAATGGCCATGGTTATCGATCGGAATATATATATATATATATATATATATATATATATATATATATATATATATATATCGTGCTCGTTTCGAAATTCGAACGAAATATAATTATCCACGCTTGCACTTATGAACTTTCGCTCGTAAATTCGACAAAGATTACGTAAGCTTGCAAGGGTAATTTGTTTTTTACAATTTTAATATTATTATTATTATTATTATTATTATTATTATTATTATTATTATTATTATTATTATTATTACTATTAAAAAAAGAGTAGAGAAAGAGAAAAAAGAAAAAAAAAATTCGATGTCCGATGATAATAATTACCATGAATTCAGATGGATCAAAGTATGACAATTTATTGGAATAAAATGTTATCTTCCTTTATTTTCTTTTCTCTTTTTTTTTTCTTATTCCACGCTGTACGATTTATTGGTGTAAGTGTTCTATTCGTTACGTAAAACACTTTTACATTTCATTATGTAAAACCGATACAAAAACGCACCGGCTGATATAATCCAAATTATTGACATTCCAACTTAAATAATTAAAAAGTTCAATATTTTTTTTCATGATTACATCAAGTACTGTTTCACATTCTCACCTTGCTCTCATTATTATTATTATTATTATTATTATTATTATTATTATTATTATTATTATTATTATTATTATTATTATAATATCAAAAAATTCTCTATAGAGAAAAATGAATAAATAAATAAATATATATATATATATATATATATATATATATTATATTTTTCAAAATACATATTATATTTTTCAAATGGAATACAAAAAAAATCTAATGAAGATGAACATTTGAAAAATGCACTTTTATCGAAGAGGAATATACGAGCTGTATTATTGAAAAAAAAAAATATATATATATATACATATATATATATTATATATAATAAATATATATATATATTATATATATATTATATATAATAAATAATATAAATATTATATATATATTATATATAATAAATATATATATATATATACATATATATATATATACATATATATATATATATATACATATATATATATATACATATATATATATATATATATATATATATTTTAGACCTGATCCGACCTCTAATATTAAAAAAAAAAAAAAGAAAAAAGAAAAGAGAAAAAAAAACGTATCAAATATTAAAAGAATAAAATATTGTTATATTATTCATATTATATAATAAAAAAAAAAAAAGTTAATTGATTTGGCTTCTCATTTTCTGAAAACTTTTTTTCTGTCTAAATGATTCGAAACGATATCACAGTGAGGATAATGATGTCCGTGAAACGACGGGCTAACAATGAACCCCACAAACAATGATTCATCGCACCTTGACGCGCAAAAGACCCCGAATGGGTCGAGCACGTGCTGTCCCTTCTTGAATCAGCCTAACAGTGTCTTTTCTTATGGTTCCTGACCTCTTCCTCTCCTTCTTTCTCTTTTCCCTTCACCTTCCTTGTATCCTCATGCTCAATGACTCATGACTCGAAAGGAGGGGGCGGTCGGTCGGTCGGTCGTTCAGTCGATTCGAAGGATTGGAATCAGGGGTAAAGGGAGACAACGACGGGGGGTTATCGTTGTCGGCATACGATATTAGCCACCGTTTTAATCTATCGTATTTCGATGTATATTCTTGCCGACAGGTGCAAATTCTAAATGCGGCAACCATCAAGCTATAACAATTTTATTCTCATTCCGCTCCGTACGTTTCTATTATCGTTTACAATCCGTTTCAAGATAAATAAATTTATTATGAAAGGAATAATAATAAAGTTATATTTTCTTTTCTCTTTCTCTCTTTCTCTCTCTCTCTCTCTCTCTCTCTCTCTCTCTCTTTTTCTTTCTTTTTCTCTGGTTTATAAAATATCGTATTAATATTATTATATTAAAAGGAAAGTTAAAAAAAAATATATAGAATGCATTAAAATGTAAATGCAAATTTATACAACATTATTGGAATTTGATTTAATTTATAAAGTTTATATTTAATGTATGTGTTTACATATATATATATATATATATATATATATATATATATATATATATATATATATATCTTAAAATTTAATTTGTTATCATGTAATATATTCTTGACATTTTCTTTTCTATTTGTTAACATAAATCTAATGATAATAAACATTTAAGTTATGTAATTATGAAATAAATAAGTAATCAGTTATAAATTAATTTATACGAAATATTTTATTTATACGTTCAATTAATCAATCAAATCAAAGATATTTTAATGTCATTCATTATTATATACACACACACACACACACACACACACACACACACACACACATATATATATATATATATAAACTCATGAAGAATATTTTACATTTTTTTCAATTTCATAATAAAAAAGAAGATTTCTTAATTTATACAAAATATTTTATTTATACGATCAATTAATCAATCAAATCAAAGATATTCTAATGTCACTCATCATTATATACATATACATATATACATATATATATATATATACATATATATATATATTATTAAAAGCTCATGAAGAATATTTTACATTTATGTTTTTTTTTAATTTCATAAAAACGAAGAGATATACTCGTAGTGCAAGAACGAGTGAGATTATGGAAATGAAATATTTTGAAAGTTGCTGTAGTCGAATCCGACTCTTCGATTCGATCGTTCGACCGTAAGTAATCGCCATCGGAAAGTATATTGGTTTTGTGCCAGACGTTCTTTGCTTCGAGTTGGCTTCGCCTTTCATGTGACATAGCTCGTGGTATCAAGGTAACGATGTTTAAAACGAACGATCAACATTGTTTAAGCAAATGCGTGAAACTCGTACCATTGTGTACTTTCTAAATTCTAATTCTCAAGACTAAAATTTATCAGACCTTTTTATCGGATCGCTTACCGATTAGAGATTTTTTATATTGATAGAACTTTTACGATTTCCCGCAATACGTACGTATTTATTTACATACATATATACATACATACATACATATATACATACATACATACATACATATATACATACATACATACATACGTGTACGTGAAGCGTTTTACGTATAGAGGTATTAAAATCTCGTTAAATACAATTCTAATCTTTAAGGCCAGTTAAATGATAGGCCGCGCCATCCGAAGTCGTTAACTTTCTGAACTTTCTATTTGCGACTATTATTATTTATCTATCAGTAATGATAATTGCATTTTATTAATATTTACAATGATTAGACGTGAATGTACGTGTAACGTAAGTAAATAAATGCATTTTTTTTCAATAAAAAACGCACGATAATTTTATGCGATTCTAAAATCACATTTTAAAGTAGCACGATGTAATTTAATAAATATATATTTTTACAGTTATTAATTATCACATTATGTTATGCTCAAATATGTAAAACTGAAGAGGTATGTATATAATAAGCGGGAAAGAATGCGTTTAAACCGATGATATTTCTGAAGCATTATTAAATCATTCTTCTTCCATAAATGAAACAAAACGATGGCATAACAATGCTTTCTGTGGTCACTATTCTTGAGAAAAGAAAACAAAAAAGACGTCGTATTTAATCGAGTCTTTTATTTCCTTCAATTTGTTTTGTTTTTTTTTCCTTTTTTTTTTGTTCTTTTAAGACTTTTCCAAATGGATCGAACGAAATCGCGGTTAGTAAAGTAAATCTGAATTTAATCGAAAATAATTCGATTGGACGATTATTTTAATAGTTTGAAAAAAAAAAAAATTACTAGACTCAATATACTTCTCTCTCTCTCTCTCTCTCTCTCTCTCTCTCTCTCTCTCCCTCTCTCTCTCTCTATGATAATTCTAAAAAAAAATAAGAAGTCGTACGAATAAATTCCTTATAAATCAATATTTAAAAATTTTAAACGACATATATTGAAGAACTATTCTTTTTAATTTTATACGATATAATCTATATAATAAATCAAAGATACATATGATCGTACAATATAATCCATCCTATAGACAAGCGTACATAAACTTCTTCATTTATTATTCTTTATTTATTCTTATTTCATTTCTCATTTACTTATATACTTCCATATAATAATTAACATTCAACGCTATATTCACTGAACAAGAAACACTTGAACTCGATAGTTATCTTTCTAATCTTTAATCTTAAGTTTTCTAGTTTTTCTTTTTCTTTTCCTTTTTTTCATTATTCTTTTTTTTTCTTTTTTTTTTTTTTTTATTTTCAAGGGGAATGAAAATTGAGTTCAACAAAGATCCATGATAGAGAGATAATAGATCGTTTTTATTTTGTTTTTGTTTTCTCTCTCTTTCTTTCTCTCCCTCCCTATCTCTCTCTCTCTCTCTCTCTCTCTCTCTTTCACGAGAGAATAATTACTATCGATTTTTTATCATGACGGAAAAAAGCAAAGTAGCATGTCACGGAAGGTAGGGGCTCGATAAAGCCAAGGGGAGGAAGTCTTAGGATAGCACTTCTCATTACATGCGCTGCTAACCAATCATGACGCCTCTTGGCGTGCCATTTTTCGCGACCTTTTTTCCATTCGAAAAGCACGTCTTTTTTTTGTTCTTTCCTCCATAACAAAATAATCTGACGTGGATTATATAGTTTTTATATAAGCGAAACGAACTCTTTAACGCATGACTTTTTCTATCGACATTGTTACAGAAAAAAATATACGATCTATTAAAAAAAAAAAAAAAATATATATATACATATATATTATTATAAAAATTTAATGAATAACTATTAATTCATTTAATTAATTTGATATTCATCAATTACATTTAATCAATATCCTTTGCACGATAATTTGAATTGTTCTCGTTGAAAATATTATCTGCAAATATTTCTTACTTATTAGATATTTAATTTTTTTAATATATTTAAAGATATTTTTAAATGTTAATAAACATATATTTATACTTTAAATATTTTTTAATATGTTTTATTTTAATATTTTACCAATTGTATGTATGTATGTATGTATGTATATGTATATATATATATATATATGTATATATATATGTATGTATATGTATATATATATAAATATATATATATATATATATATATATATATATATATATATATATTCACGAAGTGATACAATGTTTTTGTGAAACGCAAACGGACTTATATCAGTTGTAAAGAAAACATTAATGCACTCTCTATTCATTTAAAAGAAAAACCTCTTGACTAATTCATGAGGATATTGTATCGTATTGACTACATTATTGTAAATATAAACTGGAGACATTCACTCTCATCTTTAGCTTAAATTAGCTTTGAGTCATTTCCTTCTTCTTTTTTTTTTTCGAAATTGAACTTATACCACATGCAAAGAAAAACAACGTATATAATATTATTTTCAACATTAATACGTTGCAATTTTTCAATTAAACGTAATTAAAAATTTAACATGTCGATAGACAAAAATTTATAAAATAAAATTATATGTTTGTATACTTTAAATTTATTATGTAATTATGTTTAGACATAACTATTAAAAGCAATCGTTAAGATTATTCGCAATGATTAAATTATTTCTTTCTTAAAAATCTTTTTTCATTTCGATATTTATAAGACAAATATTATTTGAATTTCTTACTTATTTCGTACTATTCTTTTTATTTATTTATTTTTTTTTTTTCAAGATAAAACTATCCAGTTTTTATTCAATATAAATATTTAATTTAATTCTTTTTTTTATTCCTAAATATAAATAAAAAATATTCCACACAATTTCTAATAACAAATTATCTATCCGAATGTATTTAAACTTTTTACTCTTCTCTTTTATGATCTCTCAGATTTTTAAGGGCCAAATTTCACCGTGTAATACATTTTCATCTTGAAAATTTGAAAACTCATCGATAAAGTCACCCTCGAATAATAATTCGTATTATAGCGTACGAAATTAATATTAAATATAATCGAGTAAACGATAACGAAAGAAAAAAGAAAGAAAAAAAAAATCAAGAGGAAATAAATATAATGAATAAGTAAGATTCAGTGCAAAACTAAAACTCCATAAGATTGATCGCGATTATGAAAAAGGAAAAGAAAAAAAAAAAAACTGAACTGAACGTTGAATGACTGTTCCTGGCGAGTAGTATATATCGAGTTAAAGGTGATTGAACGAGTATATTGAACGAGTTTATAATACTGAATGTATCTTGAACGAGTATGTGATGTTGAATGGAATGATCGAGCTTCGATCTTCGATCGACGCGAAGGTCGAAGTTTTCTCTGACTATATACATTTTTAAGAAGTCAAATAATACTTCTTACGGAGATGGTGTCGAAAAAAAAAAAGAACTACTCATTGTTTCGACATAACTTTAATCCCGTTGATTGTTGATTATTAAAAAAAAAAAAAAAAAAAAACAAAAAAACAAAGAAAAGAAAAGGACATATATATAAGTACTGTTACGCAATTTTGAAGACGATCGAATTGATCTATTTTTTCTTTCCAAAGATTTACGATACGAGACTCATTTTAACAGAACTAATGCTAAAGTACGATATAAAAATAGAAAAAGAAAGAGAAAGTATTTGAAGAGTATCATTGAGACCGCTTCGTTTTGTTCGATGGGACAAATTTTTCGAACAATTAATATTCATCCTTCGATACAACGAAATTTCCATCGATTAAATGCAATATTTCTTTTCTTTCCTTTTTTTTATTTTCTCTTTTTCTTTTTTTCTACAGCATTTTTTTACAACCATGCATTAAACGAACGATCAATGGAGATTGTTTTAAATTCGTCCTGTGTCTTACGCAAGTATCGGATCGTGCCAGCAGGGAAAGTCCCGGATAACTACGCTTTCCTATACTAAGTATATATATATATATATATATATATATATGTACATATATATATACTATGTATGTAATACGATACATAGATATACATATACGTAAAAGAATTTTCTACCTACCATAAGAAATCATTATTTGCGATCTCGAAGAACGGAAAAGGAAAAGAAGTCTGGATTAGTGGAACAACGTATGGCAAGTTAGATCGATCGTTAAAAGTACATGTTCGAGTAGAGATCGAACGTGATTATGATTAAAAATTCATATTGGATATATATATGTATATAGAATTGATGAGGAAAAAATAAAAATAATAATATTTATTATTATATTGAAATCTTGAATATAATTATTTTATATAATATTTGTAATAATATAATTATATCTTAGATGGGAATATTCTTTTACGTGTAAAATTTTTCAAATAATATTTTTAATTTTCTATTATTATTATGTATAATATTATATCGTTTTTAATATTTATCTTATATTGTCGAAAATTACGATATATTTAGATTTATACAAAATTATTGATACAATATGTTTTAATCTTTATTTATTATATTATAGTATTTTCCTTCGAAATTCTTATTGTTTTTGTCTAGAAAGGTACAAATTTTTAAGTTCTACTAAATATGCATGATCCATGATCTATGATCTATGATCTATACGAATAGCACGAATAACACGATAGCGTGCTTTCTATTAATCCATCAATCCGAGTTCGAAAATGGGTCGTGAAAAAAAAATTCTGTTTCGTAAAATTCAACGATTTTCAAACTTCTGATGCACGAACTATATCATAAATGCATTTCTGCACTTTCCCAAAGAAAAATCAACGATAGAACTTAACCGACGAAATAATTTCTATTTTACACACATATAATCATATATAACGTATTACTTCAAAAAGAGAAAAAAAAAAAAAGAAAAAAAAGAAATATAAAGATGTTTTTTTTTTTTTAAATCTTAACCAACAAATATATGCCAGTACGTCTATGTATATTTTAATCATTGTTATATAATATTATAAATAATCATATATAATATAAAACAAGAATATGTTTTTTTTTTTAAATCAAATTTTAACAATACCATCGACGTTATCAAAAGTTTCAAATAACAATTATAATAATTTTAAACAATCATAACTAATAATTAAACAATTCCGATTATATCTCACATACATACGTATATACATAAATACATACATACATACACATATACGTAATTTGATATCTTTTCCTATAATTTTTCTTGACGGACGTTGTTTTATGAACTTTTTCTTCTCGCTTTGTTTTTCTCTCTTCTTATTTATCTCACATTCTACCAATGACTTCTTAGAAACATATGAAACGTTTGAAACATATGTAGGTTATGCATACATCGTACACTTATGTATCTACGATAATTAAAACGGCGCAAAAACTTTTGTTTGATATAAAAGAAATATGATTTACAAACGTACACGTGTAAAAGAACAGCAAGTTGAAAAAGTTTCGAACTTAACAGTCGGCACGTAAAGGAAACCTCTCTTTTTCTCTCTCTCTCTCTCTCTGTTTCTTTCTACGACGGAATATACGCACGGAAAACACGTGAAACGAGCGAGGAACAGCAGGCGACCTTGCGTACATAATCTACTTTCAAATGAGGCTAACCCACATAAACAAACATATACTCGTCCCACACAAGTATGTATAAGTAAACCACACAAGAGTATAACGCGGGAGGATGAGGATGCGTCTACGAGCTTGTCCTGAAAGTGGTCGAACTCGTTACAACAACAATATTCGAATACTTCACAAACCGGTCCGATAAATCTGACAAATTGTAAAAACAATCATGCTACTTGTCGTAAGATACAAGTGTTAATTATTTCGGAGAATTATGTCCCAGGATCGAAATCATTTTGATCTTATGTTATAAATAATGAAGATTAAACGTACCGACGGACTTGATCGTTTTTTTCTTTTTTTTTCCTTTTTTTTTCTTTTTGTTTTTTTTTTTTGTTCTCTTTTAAACACAAATTTTTCTCGTTCCTTCATAAAAATATAAAAATTTTTAGATGTACACGATGGCCCATTATAAACCAGTTCGATACTTTTTCACATTATGCTTTCGCAAAAATCCCGTTGCTAGTTCTCGATCGAAATTATTTATGGTATTAATCGTACAAATTTTCAAACGTTGATCTAGAAATTAATTCAAAATAAAATTTTTAACAATTTAATATCGTTCCAAGACATGTTTCTAATATACGATTATATTGATTATGCAATTGTCGATTTTTAATTTTTACGAATGACAAATATATAAAATATTGTATTTAAAAAAAAAAAAAAAAGAAAAAGAAATATATACATATTTATTTATTTTATAATAACTCATAACATTTTATATGGACTTCTATGTTCAAATTAAATTGAAAAAGAATAATGAAAAGTATGCTATTTAATTCATTCGTTCACATAGAAGACGTTAATTTAATTGAAGTAATTAAACTTAATGCGCCTAACATTTCTCTCTCTCAGAGAGAGAGAGAGAGAGAGAGAGAGAGAGAAAGAGAGAGAGGGAGAAAGTATAACTGAATAAAAAAAGAAAAAGAGAAACAAAGAAAGAGACACTGCAACGTGATCAAGTTCGTCGTATCATGTCGACTCATTTTCTATATGCTATATGTGTATGTATATATATATATATATATATATATATATATATATATGTATATATATGCGTTGGTAGTAGCATCGATGTTAAAAAGTAACACGAGGACGAAACGTAAAACTACGTTGACTTCGATGACGATTAACACTAACAAATATTTCACATATACGAAAGACGAGACATAGCATTAGATATATTATATTGTAATACATATATGCATAAATACTTATTACTATTGTACATATATGTATTTATACATATATGTATAAATAAATATATATTATATGTATATCCATATTCATATAGGTTACACCATACCCGTTTACATACATATATCTATATATATATATATATATATGTATATACATTATAATGGGGTCGAAAAAAATCACATACCCATCGAACGTTAATTATTGCTCCCGTCGTGTGTAACACAACAACGACATTATTCTCATAACCAGCCATTAGATTTATTATTACATAAGAATATTCTTGTGGATTCGGAGGTCGCCTTGGAAAATTACGAAAGAAGAAAAGACCGCCGGTTGAGTATGTACTATGATACGAAATTAAATCGATTGAAATAAGTATATCACCACAATGACATTTTTTTTTTATCAAACCTTGCTGATCTCAATCCCATCGTTATCTCGTGCACGACGATAATAACGGTAGAAGGGTGATTATATATCATTCAAAAAAAAAAAAAAGAAAAAAGAAGAAGAAAAAGAAATAAAAAGAAATGAGAAAAAAAAGGTCAAGTGGAAAGATACACAAGATTATTTGTTATTCATTCTCAAGGATATCATGAATTATTAGTGTTCCAATTAAAATATTTCCATGCCCTATATACATATCTATATATATATATACTAATGAATTATATTAATTTAATATTATATATACTTCGCGTGGCAAGTTATTAAAGGAATTAGGATAAAAATTACATTAATTTAATACTTTCTAATTATTTTGAATTATTTATATCGAATTTTAATTTAACTCCATATAACACTAACCGGCAGTAATGCTATCAACCGCATTTTTTATCTTCTCGTTATCCATATTTACGTTGCTTTAATAAACATTATTACTAACAAGTACTTGTCCCATAAAAAGAAAAAAGGTACAATTTCTTTTCTTAACATTTAAAAATTCACAAAATTTCTATCGAATTAAGTCCCACCCAAAAAAAAGAAAAGAATTAAATTTATAATCATTCTCTAAATCATCATTAATTATCATCCATTGAAATGTATAAAATAAATAAACAAAAAAGAAAAAGTAAAATTAAAGAAAATAATTTAATCGATTGACATATGCATACGTAATAATGATTAATCATCGAAACGAATCTTTCGGATTTTCATTGATCGGCATTATAGAAAATAATATATAAATTTGATAAAATTACAAACGAAGTTGGAATAAAAAAATTATTCTGGGAACGTTTAGATCGCAGTTAGGACGAATAGAATCCAAAGAAATTTTCGTAAGATCGCGAGAGAGCGAGGCGAAACGGTGAGACGTGAAATCAACCGAAGAACAATAGAAAAGCCAGGTGACTTTTTCCTCGTTTCATTGAAATAATTGCAGAGATCTTTAAGGTACAAGCAACAACATATATGCACGCGACGTGTTCTCTCGATGCGCGTGCATCAAAGTCACGGCTCGTGCGTGTTACAATTTCCACGTTAAGAGATAACAACGATTCTGTATATATATATATATATGTATGTATGGATGTATATATATGTGTGTGTGTTTATATATATATATACAGGGTTTTTTAAAAAACACACGGCGCGTATTTTTAACCGATGGATTTTCAGCGTGTTGAAATAAGATAACAAAAGAAAAAAAAACAACAACAAAATTTACAACCTCATTTACCGTAATACCCATAGTATATTTTTGTATAGTATCGATTGTTTATCGGGCTTCGTAAGAAATTGTTCGAAGTGATGCATATTCGAACGTAAAAACTTTTGAACGTTTTATCGTCGTTCGTTCAATATAATGATTGACTTAAATTCGATAGATTTTTATCCGCGTGAAACACTTAAACGCTTTTTACAATGTTACTTATAACGAATTTGAAACAATATCAGAAAACTTCGACCATAATTGAAATTTCGACGATGAGATGTCTAAAAGATTATATTCGAATCGAAAGTATTTAATTCGAACAATTTCTATTGATCGATTAGACAGAGATAAACGATTGATATAATGCAAAAATATTTATTACTTGGTAACAAGCTTATTTTATTTCATTTTGATTTATTGAATCAGGCAACAAAATTATGTCCATGTATTTTGAAATACCCTATATATATATATATCCATGGATATACGTGTATACATATATAAAGAGTTCCTCTATATATCTCTTTCTCTCTTTTTTTTTTCTCTCTCTCTCTCTCTCTCCCTCTCTTCCTATCTCTTTCTCTCTCTCTTTTTTTTCTCTCTTTCTCTATCTATCTACCTTACGAGATAACATTGTGCATACAGCAATACGATGGATGAAGTTAGATAGCACAGCAGATACCTTAGAAATATTTAATCGGTTTTTAATATCTCTTTTAAATAATAACGATCAATTCATTATAATTTTCATATTTTCTTTCCTTTTCCTCATACATTCATTAGATCGTTCGTATTATAGATAGTGTTTCACGTTAAAACGATCAAACACTTCGCTTTCAATATATTCTTTGAATAGAAATAAAAAGAATAAAGAAAAAAAAGAAGAAAAAGAAATGGTTATATAAAAATCCATAAAAAGAAATTCACTTTATTATTATCACGCTGCATTACTTTAAACAAACGAAAAAAAAAAAAGAAAGAAAAAAGAAAAAACAGAATTTATATTTTCATTTCAAAATGTCGTCCTCCACCCCATTTCAATCGGAACCTTGACATCGCAATAATATTATCAATCTCCGAATTTCATGCTTATTTTGCTTCAGTTCAAAATCGAATAGAGACCATTAATTCTTTTCAATCAATTCTTAACATCATCATTATTATTATTATTATTATTACTATTATTATTATTATTATTATTACTATTACTATTACTATTATTATTATTATTATTATTATTATTATTATTATTATTATTATTATTATTATTATTATTATTATTATTATTATTATTATTATTATTATTATTATTATTACATTGTGATATATCAACAACGAACTCGCTGTTTCTCTTGGGTTTTAATATTTTTCTTATAACATTTTTATGAACCATAAGCGGATCTATATATTTATATAACATTTTTTTTCTTTCTTCTTTTTCCATTTTTCATATCATCGCTCATAGAACGTGCTTATTTGATTTGGTTGGTTAGGTTCAAACCTAAAACATCCTGTATATATCATCGGAATTTTAGATTTGTTGTCGTTTACACGCTATTAGACTTTCCTCTTAACAAAAGATAATACATCCTCGCGATCTTCTATTTCTGTCTTTCAACTTCGAAGAATTCTGACAGGAAAAAAAAAAAGAAAATACAGAAAGGAATGAAAAGAAAAAAGGAAAAAAACTTCCGATAAAGAATAATAGAATACCTACGTGTGGAATGCGAGCGAGTAAGTACGTGACAAAAAAGTTTTCTGTTATTTAAAATAGAATGACCCTCTTGTCACAAGGATATTTTGCTGTATAGAGTTTAGAAAAAAAAAAGAAAAAAAAAAGAGAGAGAGAGAACAAAAAAAAGTTGTTTTATACACGAACTCTTTGAGTTTTCTTCTCGAAAAGTTTTTGATAAAAAAAACATTTAACAATAATATTTTTTTATGAAACTCTACCGACGCTCTATTTATATCAATTGTAAATATTATAAATACACATAATTATATTGTATCCAAGTATATGACTACATACGTATTAATATATATATATATATATATATATATATATATATATATATATATATATATCGGTCCGAATAAAAAATATTCCATCATTCAATTTATCATTTCTTTTGTGTTTTATATCATTAAATGTATAATGAATAAATATTATTCTTTCATGAAATCAAAGATCACTTTTATAATTACTGGAAAATAATATACATATATATATATATATATATATATACATATATATACGTATAGATATTCGAAAATTCGAATAGTTATATATATACATATGTTCCATTCGTATTGATATTACTCTCTCTTTCATTTTATTTTCTTCAAAATTCTTATGAAAATACGTGACAAACGGTAAAGGAATATCTCAGTAAACGTTTAGGAAGCTTATACTGATACCTTCGAGTGAAAGGAAATTCTTCTTCGTCTTCCTTGCGCCATCCGATAATGACCGCTTGGATTTTCATTCCTATCTCAACGAAGTAACAACTAGTAAGTAAAGGTCGAACTCGGTGAAATTTATCGAATCGTACGCGTCTTCGCATACTTGTGAAAAAATAATTAGATAGATAGATACGTAGATAGGTAGGTAGAGGGTAAATAGATAGACAGATAGATAGATAGATAAATAGATAGATAGAATCGATCGATCGCATTTTTCGATTTTTATTTTCTTATTTTTCTTCTTTATATATATATATATATATATATATATATATATATATATATATATCACTATTTAAATATCATCACCGATAGAATGATTGTCTTGATAGTATTCACCCAAGTTTACCTTTAAATGTCATTCAATGTCGTTTAACGATATCTTTAAAAATCTACTATTATTTACGTGTAAAACGTATTAGCATGAATAAAATAATGTTTTAGAAATTCGATTTTCATCGGGAATTAACTTGAAAAACTTTATCACCGAAGTTCAATCAAATAACATTTCGAGTCGTTATTCGAATTGTATTTCTCATGATTGTGCCTAAGATTAGAGATTAGAAACAAAATGATATTTTTCAAAGGAAATAATCGTGGAACGTCATAGTAGTTCATAAATCGATAAATTGAGAACTCGAGGTGGGGGATATTTCGTAACTCGATGCAAGACAGACAGCTGATAGATTCGAACAACGTGAGGAGACGTTAACGGTGCTTGTATTGAATACAATATTACTTCGATAATAATAAGTAGAAATAACAAGCAGGTCGTTAAATTATTGTGTCATTGATTTTAATAATATACAATTCAAATATATATATATATATGTATATATATATTATGTACGTACATACATGCATATGTATATCGTTACTATATATATATATACATGTGTGTATATTTCTTCGTCCTCTAAAAAATAATAATTAAATCCGAAAATTTCCAAATAATTAGAAATATGATAGAGTTTAATATTATTAGATATGCTGAGTTATACGGTTATACTATAATTACGAAATAATGTAAACAACGTTATTAAATATCTTTATAAATTAAAGTTCGTATTAATTTATCGCTCAATAAGTGATATTAAGGAATAAATACGATTTAATTATATATAATCGTAATTCAAAAGTTATTTTTCCTTTTCCTTTTCTTTTTTTGTTCTTCTTCCTTCTTTCTTTTTTTCTTTTTTAAAGGTACAAAACAAGTTTCATTTTCAAAAATTAAGAAAAAAAGAAAAAAAAGAAGAAGAATTACCATATATTTCTGAACGCGATATCTCAAATAATCTCCCATAAAGATATCTCGGACGGATGATTTTTATTAAAAGTGAAAAAAAAAAAAAAAGAAAAAAAGAAATAAAATTTCACTTTCGAAAGGGATTAAAACATAAGTAACGAGTAACATGATTAATTAAAAAATCATCGTCGAGTTTGTCATTTTCGTTCGTCGTCTTCGTCGTCATCACCATTGTCGTTCATAAAACCCCGTAAATAAGAATTTAATATGAATAAACTTACCCTGACGAAACGTGGCTTGTAATCTTCTTCATCGTCCACGATGTCGCCTGACACGATGGGTACGTTCATGGTATCCTTCGCATTCTATCCTTCCTCACGAAAATCACACTAAAGGTAGCGACGGTAGACAAGGAAAAGCACATACACGAGGAGGTAGATCGAACGTGGATGAAAAAATTAAGTATAAGGAATATATAATAATGAAAAATCATATAAGAGGAAAAAAGAAGAAGAAAAAGAAGAAGAGGAAGAAGACGAAAGAAAAAGAAGACAAAAGAAAACGAAAGAAGAAGAAGAAGAAGAAGTACAGACGAACGATACAAACGATATAAAAGAGGCAAAGGAGAGTCCGAGACTGGCAGGTAAGAAAACGTCTGCTGTGCTTGTGCGCGCGCGCACGCGGTCAACTCGGAACGCTCTCCGGCATCGAACTACAAGTGGCACCGGAGCCGAGCACAACGTTCGCGGCTTTCCGACGAGCGACTACTACTATGAAGTATACGCGGTGAGTATACTTGCCGCTCAATTCCCGCCGATCTCAATCCGTTTTGAACCTTCCTATATCCATGATACCGAACAAAGGATACGCTTTTGATTAAAATTTTTTAACGAAAAAATTCCACTATATATATATATATATATATATATATATATATATATATGTACGTATGTATGTATGTATGTATATGTGTGTATGTACACTTGAATCTTTTTTTATACGACAGGGTGCGTAGCGTTAAAAAAAAAAAAAAAAAAAAGAAAAAAAATGGAAAACGTAAAAAAAATGTCAGGTAAAAATCGATTTATTCGACGAACTATAAAACTTACCGAACGTAAACTATACAGAGAAAGAGAGAGAGAGAGAGAGAGAGAGAGAACAATTTAAAATATGAAAAATGCATTCACTAAAAACCTTTTCTTTCTTTTTTCTATTTTCTTCATAAACACGATAGAAAATTTAATGTCTCGTTGAGAGGAAAATGAATTAAAGAAAAATAAATAAAAAAAGAAAAAGAAGAAAAAGAAAGAAAAGAAAAATGTATATATATTTTCTTAAAAATTATGCACGATTTTTGTGTATTAATTATACATTTTTGTGTATTAATTACACATTTTTGAAGTATTAATTAATGTAATTTCGCGAACTTCTAAACATGTATATAAAACATGTGAATAAAACGTAATACAAGTGTGTGTGTGTGCGTGTGTAAATGTGAATCGCGTTCAAAGAAAAAAGAAAAAAAAAATACCTGATAAAAAAAGGCTCGGTTGTATATCGGATAATATATTTACGTCTTTTTCCGAATCAAAAATTAATTTCTTCAAGCCTTCCTTTTATTTCCTCATTTACGACATTTTTCCATTATTTTTATTTTTACTTTTTATTTTTATTACTTAACCTCCTCTGAGAAACACTCACGCATACATGTAATCTTATCAATTTCTAATAAAATATTATTAATATCGATTAATTATATCTCTCTAGATTCATTACGATTATTGAAATCAAACGTAGTTTTTTCTTTCCCTATAAATAACTATATAATTCTTTTTGTCAAATAATAGCAATATGAATTTTTTTTCCGAACAATCTTAACCTCAATTAAAATTTAACTTCTATAACGTAAAAAATTTTTCTTTTTTTTTTTTTTTTTTTTTTTTTACATATATATGAATGAACAGAATTTCGTCGTATTTTCGTCTTTTCTTTCTTCTTCTTCTTCTTCTTCTTTCTCTCTTTTTTATTCTTTTATAAGAAATATTTGAACTCGATGAAATAAATTAATACGTTTACGTGCGTGCCGGTGCGTCCCTGAAGAAATTAACAAATAATAATACATCGAATGTTTTCTTTTCACGGAATTAAAACTCGCTTCTTCGACATTTTTTGTTTTTTTTCTTTTCGATTCTTTTAGAAGGAATCAATTGAAAAGTAGTTCACGAATTTGAATATTCTCGTTTGAACGAATCGAAATTTACGTATTCAAATCTATTTACGTATATGTATAACGGCCGACCACCGGACAAGGAACTGACTGACGAGGACTACTTTACCCGAAAATTCGGCTGCTCCGATTAGCATGTATATTATTACGCGAAAACACCTGCTTAGACACGCTAGGCTTCCGATTGGCTCTACCGAAACGAAATCTCACGAGGTTTTACGAAGTTATACTTTGAAAAACGAAACACGTGAAACGAATCGAGACCGACCTAACGGCCATATTACATCAAACGAAAGCAACAAGAAAATCAATACAGTTCTCAATACGATCGACGATTGGCCGACGATTTATCGAAGATAGTAATGTAACGAGATCGATCTCAAATTCGCTTTCATGTAAATTATAGCGCTTACGCTAGTGCTTTCTTTCTTTCTCTTTCTCTCTCTCTCTTTCTCTTTCTCGTGCGCGCTCACTTTTAAATAGCATAAGAATCTTCTCTTCGATGACGTCATCACGAACGTCATCAAGAACGAATCATCCCATTGGCTCGTGGTTTTACCCGCGAACAGGAAAAACTTATTAAAATATACACACTCGTACGAATTAGTCTTACCTGAAAAAAAAATGATTCGAATACAAATTTTATACGCTTATTTAAAAAAAAAAAAAAAAGGAAGCAACAAAGAATAAAGAAATCGAGATGAAACAATAGAAGACGATGATGTTAAATTTTGTTTTATTTCGTCGATCTTTTTTTCTATCGAGAGACGAAACGATTATTGTTCGGCGAACGATCGAAGACGAGTCATTCGCTGGAATGACTTATGTGACTAATTACTGACTTCGACTATAATTACATGAGCATTATAAAACCGAGATAATGATACTAGGAAACTTACATATAAAATAAAATTAATTACAATAACGGTGTATATATATATATATATATATATATATATAGCTCTTAACCGTCCTTCGTCTAATTTAAAATGCCATTTATATAGCAATTAGATCGTTTCGATTGCTAATATGCATTTTTTAAAACTCCGCAATCGTTCCTTATTCGCACGCGATCGTTTTCGTACATACGGCAATTTCTTCATTCCATTGGTGGCAGTATTTAAACCAAACTGGATTTCTCGCGCTTTTCACTTTCCATCCTTATCGAGTAAACGTACAATTCTAACTTGCTCTTGCGAGAGTAGATATGTAGACACATACGTTTTCCCGGTTTTCTTTTAACATCGGTATTGCTTAAATCTCCTACTTTTATCTATATATAACATATATATATATATATATATATATATATATATATATATGTGTATGAATTATATGTATAATTATATATAAAATATTTACATATCGGGAATATCAAATGAATACAATCTGCGATATGACGGATGTCTTGAATGTCTTGTGTATCTCAATAATAACACATTAATATTATTAAAATTCACATATTCACATTATAGATACAAATTTTTCTTTAAATTTTGATATTAAACTATAATATGAATGATTCATTATCATCATAGCGTACGACCTTTGAGATTCGAAAAATAAATTCAATTGTATATTATAGAGCGATTTTAATAGGCACGATTATAAAATTCATATTGTAAAATAAGCTGATATATTAGACATAGAAAGTGAAATAGAATTGTTTATCCTATGTCTTACAAAATGTGTATATGTGTAATAGAAAATTTGGCACCATATTACCGAAAAATCATACCTATTGTTCTTGTGAGTATGCCGATCTAAAACAGAACGTTTTCTTTTTTATTTTTTATTTATTTATTCTTTTCTTTTTTTTTATGAAATATATCGTTCTGCCCGATCGCGTTAATTTCTCTACTTATCCAAAAATTATATATATATATATATATATATATATATATATATATATATATATATATATATATATATATATAGTTTATAAAATGAAAATTTTGTGCCTCCTTAAAGTTAGACGACGTAGAAACTATGTACAAATATATCACTTGATTGGAACTTGCACCAGTGTGTGATTCTCGTTAAACAAAAAAAAAAAAAAAAGAAAAAAAGAAAGAAAGAAAAAAAAGATAAAAAAAAGAGAGAGACCACCTGAATATCAACTTTGCAAGACTATATCTGAACGTTTTCCTATAAATGCAATACTTTCAAATGAAGGTTACATTACTAAAAAGAATAATAGAAAACACCTGTTTCTCCTTTTTTCTAACGTAAGTAAACGCTCTCTTCGTATAGTATAAAAACAATTGCATATCACAAAAGACGTGCACAATTCGGAGCACGCGTTCCTTTTCCCTGTGTGTATTTGTCTTATTTAATAAAAATTAAGAACACATTTTTATCTTCCCATTATTACTTACGTTATAATGGAATAGAGACGAACATATGTATATATATATATATATATATATATATATATATATATATATATATATCACATACATATATCTATATATATATATAATATATACGTATGATATGTGTATATATATATATATATATATACATATGTATATGTACATATATATATATGTACATCAGTTTCCTCGACAAGTACTTTACAGTAATCATTTAATTATCCAACGCTATCTAACATTATACAATAATAGTAACATTGCAATTACATCTATACAAAACTTATGTGCATATATACTATACACGTATAAAATATATTGGCAATATGCACTCACATGTTGCACAAGTATGTCAAGATGTGTTTGAACGCGTGCGTATATGCATGCATGCGTGCGTTGTGTGTCTGTGTGTGTGTGCGTGTCTGTCTGTCTATGTCTGTATCTGTGCTTATCTATGTATATGTTTAAATATCACTAGGACGACATAACTAACGTTACATCAACGTTGAATCAACGTATCGTTTGAATTTTAATAATCATCTTCATAATGGCTGACAATGACAAAGAAATGCTACTTGATCTTTGGTTATTAATCAAACGCGATTACGATTGATTAATTTTGATTACCACGACATTTGAATGATATTTTTACGAATTATCGAGCACCAAATTATCAATCGTCCTTTAAATCAGAGCCATTTTCAATGTCCTCGTACAAGCGCATTGTAAAATGAAAAAAAAAAAGAAAAAAAGAAAAAAAAAAAGAAAAAAAAAAGAAAAAAAAACAGAGAAAAAAAGAAGAAGACTAAAAAAAAGGATAGAATAACGAAAGATACCATAGATATGTATGACTGACTCGATTTGCAATGAAATTTCCTTTTTTGAGCGAGAATCGATAAGTTTTAAAAGCGTAATTAAGAAAAATTATTATGCACCAAGATCATCGATTCCTGTTTGTTAAATATATTCAAACTTTTTTTTTGTTGTTTTTTTGTTGTTTTTTTGTTGTTTTTTTTTTGTTTGTTTTTTTTTTTTTTAATTATATTTTAGGTTTTCTAATATTGATATTACCAGTATTATATCATATATCTCCTAAAAATAATAACGAAATGTTTTTTTCGGCATGATCATAATCGTTCCTTTTTGCTTTATGCTTTTTAGAATAATATCGATGCATAGCTCCGTTTTTATATGTAAAATTATTTCATAAGAATTTAATGATAAAACGTTGTACCCAGAAGATAACATCGAAGTACGTAAGGGAAGACTATATCGAACTTATTAACAACCGACGGTTCTATTATTAACGAATTATAATAATAATAATAATCGGACGCGATATTTCTTGCGTTTTTGCTGGATGAAACACCATGTGTTCTATCTAGTTGTCTCTGGCATTCCAAACATAACCGAAGTGTAAAACCATCACAGCATCAAGTTTAGGACGGAAATCTGACATTCTGGTATATTACTGCTGAACTTAAAAGGTTTCTGCAAGAATGATTCGTGTTAGCCATTTGTAAATTACATCTAATAATATTGGAAGTATTAAATATAGATATTATTAGATATAACAACTATATATTTAGTACTTTGGTACTTTAATTCTATTTAGTATTTTTTTTTTCTTTTTTTTTTCTTTTTTCTTTTTTTCTAGTACTTTTAAAAATTTAATTCAGTACTTTTTTGTTCTATTATATTTTTCTTGTGTCTTTTTTCCTTTTCTTTTTTTTTTTTTTCTTTTTTAATTTACATAAAAGATAATTGGTTGTGTTAATCGCTTTGTGCCATTGGTGTTTACTGTTTGAATTATTGGTAAACAAATGTAAACTTACGTTTATGGCTCTCTTCCAAGCAAACCAGATCCAACCAGTCCTGTACGCGATCGACTCCTATTAAGTTGTGCTCTCCTTTCTGCTGTAAAATTAAAATCAAATTCGTGACTTGAATTAATCTCGTCGAAAGACAGCCCCATGCGTTTACTTAATATGTTTACGATAATTTGATACGCGTAAAAAAAAATAAAAAGCTAGGTCATTCCTTCGAAGCAATGTAAATAAAAGGAAAAGAAAAAAGAAGAAAAAAAAAAACAAAAAGAATTTTTCTATATTACCAATCGAGCATGAAATATTTATTTAAAGATCGTTTGACAATGGTGCGATTTATAAGAGAGGGAGAAGGAGAGAGAGAGAGAAAGAGAGAGAGAGAGAAAGAGAGAGAGAGAGAGAGAGAGAGAGAGAGAGAGAGAGAGAAAGTGATAATGATCAATAAATAATGATTAACGGCGAGGGTATTTATGAAACAATGAAATGACTTGCATGTATTTAATTAACAAATATACAAACGCTCATACAATTATTGATCGACATTGATGTGTGCGTTCAAGTACGAGTCCGAGAATACGTTTCACATTAATTTGATTTCGTGATCGTTCTAAATCGTTCTTATTGCATGTTCCTCGACATTATAAAAAAATCTTTTTATTTGTAACGGTCCTTTCATTTTAATGAACCTTTTAACGTATAAACAAGTCTGTGTACGCAAGCATATTCAGTTTGTTAATAAAGTATATTACATTATAAAAATAATAATTCTCCTTCGATCAGTCTTATCATCTCGAGAAATAAATAATAATAATAATAATAATAATAATAATAATAATAATAATAATAATAATAATAAAAGTAAAAGATAAAAAAAGATTTGGGGAGGGAGAAATGAAAAAAAAAAAAAATAATAATAATAATAATAAATAGAAACGAAAAAGAAATTATAGTAAATTTTTCATCGCAATTGCAATTTCTCATGTTCTTGGATTCCAACATGTCCAAACTTTTGTTCGTTTAATATTTGGAGTTTTCATAATATACATCTGTTCCTCTACGGTGGTATAATTTTGATCAATTTCGGTAGAAAAAGTTTCTAAAATATTTTCAACCTCGTGAGATTTAAAATTGCAATTTTTCTTTACCTCTGTCGTTGAAGAAACATTTGCGTCATTATTTTCTATATTTTTATTCAAACTATTAGCATTATGCGATAGCAAAGGAAAATTGCTGTAATTAGCATTTGGTGATTTTGATTTCTTGACAACATCGATTATAGGAAGATGATGCGAACAAGTTGAGTTTAGGCGCATCGGAAGTTTTACTGATATACTTTGATTTTCATCGCTAGAGTTGGAAATATTTTCAAAATTTTTCGTACGCGTTAACATCACCGAAGGAGAGACTGCTATTTTATTCTTACTTGGTAAAGAATTGACAGATAACGATGATTCTCTTATATTGCAATGAGAGAGATCTAATTTTGGAGAAACATTCGTTGGAAATACCGTTTTGATTTTAACGTTTGACTGACTACGCAATAAAGATTTATTCGATATATGACCATAAGATTTACTTCGTTTTACGCTCCTACGATTTTTATTAATGATTTTACGATTGTCGATAGCACGATGAACGACTAAATTTCTTTTATATCTTTTAGTAATAATCACGCGTTTTGGTTTAACCGGCGTAAGTATGCGTGCGTAGCCAATAAGAAATTGCTTCTTAAAAAAATTAATCCCAACGTTCGTTTCAGGCGTACAAACAGAATTAACGAATGACTGTTTATGACTTTGACTCTCTTCTGTGATAAAATTAGATGACGTATGTGTACCTGTAATTAAAGACTCATTTGACAATTTTGTTGTTCTTTCATACCTTTAATATAGATACAATTAAAACGATCCCTGAAATCTTGTGTAACATCGTTTTAAAAACAATACCAAAATGAATATTATTTTCTAGTACTTTGTGTTCCTTAAAGAATAATAATTATTACGATCACCTATATCCTATATTATTATAAGACTCGATCGATTTACCATGAAGGGCTCTCGTACGATTAATGAAATCAGTATCATTTGGATATTTCGATGTCTCGCGTTTAGACTTAAGAAGCTTACCACCAGCAATGCGTGTTTGCCTCTTGCGTCGTTGATCCGGCCGACTAAAAGCAGAACCAGTTCGAAGTGCTTCCATCAAACTATCCATAACACCTTCTTGAGTATCATGTGCGTTCATATCGACAAGCGCTTTCTTTCGCGCCGCTCGTGCCGCTTTCTCAGCTTCCGCCTTCTCTCTCGCTTCTCTCGCTCTTCTTTGTTTCTCTTCCGCTTCCCTTAGCTTTAACATCTCCTTTTGTGCTTGCTAAAAGAAAAAAGGAAAAAGAAAAAAAAAAAAAAAAGAAAGAAAGAAAACATGTCACAAATTTTTTCTAATAAGTCGATACAAATGTCATGCTTCTTTTTATTTTTTATTTTTTTTTTTTTTTTTTTTATTTTTTAATTACCACGAAATCATCTTTGAACGTCCTTATGTCGCTGAACAATTCCTCGATTGTATACTTCTGTTTGTCGAAACAGAAGAATACAGAGATTTCGGTGTAAAGACCGTCCATATTTTTAAACATGTTCTTCAATACCTCGCAAGATTCACGGGCTTTCTTAGCAAATGGCTGTGTTGATTATATTTCGTTAAGGACAATTAAACACGCATAAACATAGATTATTAAAATTAAAAAATTGTTATATATTCGTTCTGGAAGGATACAGTCATGACCTCCGAAAATAGATCTTCCTCGCATTGTGGAATTCTAGCATTAGAAAGGTCTTGTTCAAGATTTCGTATGTTAGAATCCATTTGACGAAGTATTCTCTGTACGTTATCTAAAGAGACACGGCTCGCCCTATCTACGTGTGCCAATTCTTCGGTAAAACTCAAACATTCTGGGAATTTTCTCTCTATCGTAGATACTAAGTAATGCATAAGAGTTTCTTTGTTGTCCGCAGCCTTTATACTTGTCAACTAAAACGTATAAAACGTATGTAAAAAGAAAAAAAAAAAAAAAGGAAAAAAAAATAAGAAAACTACATTCGATAAAATACAAAATTTATATCTATGTGAATCGATTCAAAACAAACCTTGGTTAGAAAACTAAGCTGATACCCAAAATCTTGACCAGAAGCTCCACCCCCGGAATTCATATAATTTCCAAACAATAAAATCAATTCGAGTATCTTTGCAAACTTTTTACTTCCTCTAACTTCCTCGCAAGCTGCCGTTCCTGCCACTATGTCTGGTTTAATGTCCTGTACCAATTCCTCGTATCTCAGCATAAAACTCAATGATTTTAACCTGGGCAATAACCTTTTGATCGTCGATATCTGAAAAAGAGAAATTAACGTAAATTTAAATAACAAATATATTATAAATGTAAAATCCCATCGTCAATTATTAACAATTACCGTAACGCAAAATTGTTCGGCCTCCGTCAAATCATCATAATTATCTTTGTAAAGTTGAAATTTCGCTAATTGATCTGGCGATGGTAAATATTGAATTAAACCTTGCAATATGTTATCCGAGATAACTGGTCCATCGCATCTAAAAAGACATCCTTTGACATCTTCGTACGACATATGCTTTAACGTACCACCAAGAAGTATCGATATATTTTGTGCAGCTTTACTATCTAAAACCTTGAGATCTTTCACTTTTTTTATGGTTGCCGATCTAAAAATAAAATACGATATTTTATATCTTCCCAATATATGTACTTTATCAATTTATTAAATATTCTTCGTTATTATTATTATTATTATTATTATTATTATTATTATTATTATTATTATTATTATTATTATTATTATTATTATTATTGTTGTTATTGTTATTATTATTATACGTACTTATCTACGACGTCATCGATTTTCTTGCCACTTGGTTTCGACGCGAACTTTTGTGCTAAACCATCGAGTATTTCCGGACCGGCTAATCTCTCCTCTTGCACTTTTGTCCAAAATACTTCTTCCGTCAACTGATGCGGTGATATCTAAAAGATATAAGATAAAACGCTGGCATTCGATTGATATCAAGTTAATATCGAAGCAAGGAAAAGAACAGATAAGAAAATTAAGAAAAAAAATGAAAAAAAAAAAAAACCAAGGAAACTAACTGCTTTCCAGTTAGGCCTCTTCAATCGACCTTCGACCTCCCACTTTCTCTTAGGTTTCAATCCATTAGGTAACGACGGCATCATGGATGTAATTCCAGCCATCATAGGAGGAGGTGGAGGACCTCCCATTCCTGGCATAGGTGGAGGTATTGGACCTCCCATACCAGGTGGTCCCTTTGTTCCAGGCATTGGAGGTGGTGGTGGTGGTAATACACCCATTCCAGGTGGCATAGGTGGTGGCGGTGGTCCAATCGAGTTTGGAAGTGGTGGAGGTGGTGGCGGTGGTGGTGTTACATTCGAACCAGGTATCGGAGGTGGTAATATCGGACAATTTGTTTTCTACATATAAATCGAAATTAAATATTTATCGGTCACAATTTTTATTTATCAAAAATAAATAAATTAAGAAAAAAAAAAAAAAAAAAAAAGAAAAAAACGTTAACTTTTCGCAACAACTTACCGTACTAGCTCCTCCTCCCCCTCCACTTTTTCCAGTCCCTTGTTCGAGTTCCTTAATTTTGTTTTCAGCGTGTTGAAGCTTCGCCTCAGCCTCCTGTTTACTAGCTATAGCTTCTTCCAACTTTTGAGACACTTCCATTAAACGTCGCTCCTCTTCGGCTCGAGATTTCTCGACCAAAGTATCGATCAATGGTTGTACGTCTATTTGAAACCGTTTCGTCGCACTGAAGTCCGGATCACAGCCTGAACGATGTAACACAATTTGCGATACGCACTCTTCTATTAATTTATAATAAGCTGGTCTGAAAATTGTCAATATTGTTTTACAAATAAATGGAACGACATTAATATGACGAATAAAATCTTCAAATTTTTTATCTCGATCCGTACCTCACCAAAGCATCGTCCCTGATAAGTAGTAGATGCTGTAATATCGATAAGAAATACGGCTCGGCGGAAGTCTCCATAACCATATTTTTCACTACCTCGAAGCAATCATTGACATCATCTAATTCCAATCGAACGTGATCAAATCTTTGTACAAATAACTCGTAATCGTCTTCCTTATATTCGTTGAAGATCCTTAAATGATGAGACAAATCGTCGGACTTATCCTTTTCTAAAGCTTCTAATATATCCGCTAATCCTACTCGCATTATTTCGTTCCTTAAATGTAATCGAAAGTCTAGATCCTCGGCAGAATTAATAATCGAATTTATAAGTTGAAGGCACACTACCTGTAAAAAGAAAAAAGGAAAAAAAAAAGAAACGTTAACACTGTTTTATTAGATATTCTAAGAAAGAGAAAAAAGTAAATCAAAAAAAAAAAAAAACCAAAAACAAAATAAAATAAAAAAAATTTTTTTTAATTGTATTTCATACTACGGACAACTTACTCTTAAATTTTCATTCTTCCTATTCATCAATCCCTGTACAATGGGTAAAAATCTTTCTCTGCCCTTGAACTCGCCGTTCATAGTGATCGCATCTAAAACCATTTTATGACTATCGCTCGAAATCAAACAGACTGCACCTAATAACTTTACAGCTTCCGACATCACCGATGGTTTAGTGGGTTCCAACGATCTTGCCACTATCGTCAAAGCTTCGTGATGAGCTAACATCTCCTTTATTCCAACGGTATTATTCATTATCGCTTTTAAACATCGTATACATTCGTACTGTATCCGTTCGTATCGATTATCGCTAAAAGAAAAAATTATATTTAAAGATCAGTAGAAGAAAAATCGATGAAAAACTTTATTATTATTATTCATCTATACTTTGCAAGCAACAATTTATAATCCATTTCTCATGCAATAATGAATAAATGCTAACGTGATCTATGATACTGATAATAACAATAATAATAATAATAATAATAATAATAATAATAATAATAATAATAATAATAATAATAATAATAATAATAATAATAATAATAATAATAATAATAATAATAATAATAATAATAATAATAATAATAATAATAATAATAATAATAATAATAATAATAATAATAATAATAATAATAATAATAATAAAGAAAGAGAAGAAAGAAAGAAAAATTGAAAAGCCACAATTAATTAAAATCATTAGAATCTGGGAAAAAATAAATAAATAAAAATTTATTGTAACATCGTATATTACGGATCAACTATTTTCCGATTTTAACATTATTTCTGTTCACAGGATATTTATAAATAATGTAAGCGAATAGGAAAGAAAAAAAGAAACAATATATAAAATCTAGGGACACTATGCTCGTAAAGAAAGAAAAAAAAAATAAGTTTCAAGCAAATAGTAACATTTTTTTTTATAGTTACGTGAATTACCTATCATAATATATGAAGGCACTGGAATAGAAGAAATAGTGAAATATTAGAATTCGTTAGATCGAAAAGGTCGAAGGATTAAATTCAGAGAGAAAGAGAGAGAGAGAGAGAGAGAGAACAAATGTAAACGAGAGAGATTAAAGATTCGCATTATCCCATATAACATAATCGACTACTCACTTTCTGTAGCATTCGTTGAGTGTTGCTAAAACCTGCTTCAATCCCTTAGTACCAAATTCTTGAACCCAACTTAAAGGATTATTAGTCAGTGCAATTCTAAGTGATTCTATACAATTGTGAATCTTATTTACACTTAGATCCGGCTGAGCTAGATATTGAATGTAATCAGCTGGTTTGTCGAATTTTGATCTATTCTCTTGCATGCTACCCTTGTAATGTAACACCAACATCTCTCTCTTCTTCGATTCGGATTGCTGACGAAGCGGAGCCTTTTTCTCCTCCGTTAAATTCATGTTTGCCTAAAAAAAATTAATATTATAATATTAATAAAAATTATATATGAAAGAAATTTTGATTAAAATCTAACATTTTTCATATTTCTACAAATTATTTCTCAATCTTTTCATTCGATAATTAATAATTTCTTTTTTTTCTCTCTTTTTTTTTTCTTTTTTTTTTTTACATATTACTTGTAATATTAAAATTTATTATTATTATAAATCAAATATATTAATTTTACGATTGATTTATAAGCCAAGAAATTTTTTTTACGATCTGTTTGTATATTAATTGTTATTTTTATTAATATGAATTTTTATTTGTATCACTTTTTTCAAACTCACCAACATTTCTTCGAAACGATCGTTAACAGCTTCCTCGTCCATTTTCTCAATGATACAACGCTGCTGTTCGATCTCATTAAAATCATCGCCAGAATGTGGCCGAGGCATTGTGTTGTTATCCGTACCACTCCTGACTCCACCTCCACGACCAGATTTTTTGGGCCTGGTAAACCATGACTCGAGCTACGACATAGATATGAATAAAGTGTGATGAAAATTTTTTTCTTCTTTTCCTTTTCTATTTTTTTTTTTTTCTTTTCTTCCTTGTATATCTTGCTTTTAACTCGAAGAAATTTTTGACTTGTAATATTTATCAAAATTAAAGAATATTGTTTGCCGAACAATTAACCTTCGGAACGTGTACACAGATGACATCGAAAGATTATTGTCGCTACTTAAATCATTTATTTGTAAACTGTTTAACATTTTACGTATAAGCGATTACGTTATCTTCGACATTTTAGGTACGTATAGTAACAATTTTCCGAACATTTACGAAATATTGTCGTACTAAGTATAAAAAATTAATATAAAATATTAAATGTAAAATCGTGTGACGCATGCAGTCATTTCTTAACATAAAAATTATCTAGAAATGAGTCATCATAATAATCTAACGTACACATTACTATGTACAAAATATTTTCATAAATGACGTTGTTAAATTAAAGGGAATAATTTTTTAAAGTTAAGAATTAATTAAAAATAATATATAAATGTATGTATCTTTAAATGATTGTAAAAGTTATAAGATATTAAACAAGATATTACGCATAATACACGCGCGAAAATTATTAAGATTTTATAAGAACGATTTTTTAAAGTGTTTTTAATATTTTCTAATATTTCGATTACGATAATATTAAAATTTGAAATAATTATATATTCGATATATACAAATTTTTGCTTTTGTTAACATTTTTTTTAGCAATACTGAATATATATCTAAAAAAAAAAATGTATCTATCAATTTTAAATTTACATATGAATGTTAATATTGTTATTTTATATATACATACTGATACTCTCTATCGCTATATTACTATTATTATTATGTTTATTACATATATATATATATATATATATATATATATATATATATATTACATATATATTATATTACATATATACATATATTTATATATAAATTTTCTTTTGGTGAAAGTCGTTTGAAAAGTAACTTATCGTCTTTATTTCATCAAAGAATTGATCGAACTCACCCTGAAAATGTTTCTAATACACGTAATAGAGATGCAATACATCGAGACTTTGGAAGAGGATCGATAGAAACGAAAAGAGATATCAATGCCTGTCTAAGTACTGTAAGACTTATATTGTCGGCAATAGGCCGGTCGGTCTCATACTAAGCACGAAGCGAAAAAAGCTAGCTAACTAAAAATGCTACGTGCCATAAGATAATAATTTCATACGTTCGTTTCTTATTCGTTTTCGTCGCGCGTTCGATGGAACAAACTCGATAAGGAAAACAATGCCGTTCGAAGTTTCATCGTTCGATAGTTTCTTCGACGATAATCGAACGGGACATTTATGCTTAGATTTTTTTTTTTTTACTTTTCTTTTTTTCTTTTCTTTTTTCTTTTTTCTTTTTTAATTTCATTACAATAGATAAATCGATATTAAAAAGAAAATAATAATTATTGGAAATAATAATAAATATGATAATGTAAAAAATATTTAGTTATTATTTAAATATAATCAAATGATGATAATGACGATGATAATGATAATAATAATTATTATTATATCGGATTACGATGATTTAAGGTATTACGATAAATTAAAAATCCTTGTTTACGCATCAACTTATCTGCTTGTTCACTTAACGTATATCGTTTCAAAAATAATTTTTTTCCTCCATTGTTATTCGTTAAAAAGCGTAAAATAAAACGTCAACCGCAAACGATGGAACAGCGAGAATAGATTATAGGAGGTGCCCGTCAATGGGGACTTTCGCGAGAGTATCGCGGGATAAAGGGAGCATGACACATCGGTGAATTCATTGGTGTCCGACGTTACTACATGTAGAATCGGCTTTTTCAATGCACCTACGCACCTTATAATGAAGAGCGCATACATGCACAAATATAACCAATATATACATATATACGTCCGTGTATTACAACGCCCTTGCAAAGTGAATCACCGAATCGCACGGCTGCCGATCTACTTATAATTAAATTTTCATAGAAAAGAATACAATGAGGAAGAACGGAAATCGATTATCTTTTACACACAAAAAAAAAATAGAAATAAGAAAAAAATAAGTCGATTTTAAACTCTTGGATAATAAAGATCACTTTTAAAGATAACTCTCGTATATTTTCACTTTAATTAGTCAATTTAATTCCATTAATGCACATTGTCTTAATCTCAAGATGATACACGCTTAAACCATGACAAAAATAATTAAAAAACAATAGGATGATCAAGAAGTGTAAGCTTTAAAAAAGAAAAAAAGACTTATTTGTAATTAACAATTCGAATGAAAAGATTCTTACCCAATCCGTGATCATTATTGCGATTATTTTTTCAAAGACTGTTTCTGTTTCTGTTTCTGTTTCTCTCTCTCTCTCTCTCTCTCTCTCTCTCTCTCTCTCTCTCTCTCTCTCTCTCTCTCTCTCTCTCTCTCTTTCCTTTTCTCGTTTATTTTATTGAAACATCGATCTCTTCCCAACAAAAGGAGTTCCTTAAGAGCGTGCGTAATACGGTCCTACTTGAAAGTTTGCCAGAAATTATTTAAGTCCCATACTTTCCTTCGGACTATTCGCCCGACTTCAAATATATATATATATAGAGCAGCCGTTTTCACTCTACGTCGTCGAATCGAAGATTAAAGGAGAGTGCGCTCAAGTTTACGAGCGTCTTCCAATCAACCATAGAATTATTACGTTCACGTTTAAATCGCAAAAGGCATTCGGCCGCATTAAATGACATTTTAAATGAGATTTGCGAGCACTGATCTGAGAACTCCTCGAATGACAGGCACTTTTACAGTTCGACTTTGACTTTCGCAATTTTCTATTGTCCTTTTCTATGAGATAATACTCCGATTGATGTTTATGCGTTTATATATACATGTGTGTGTGTGTGTGTGTGTGTGTGTGTGTGTGTGTGTGTGTGTGTGTGTGCATGTATACCTGTGGAACACGACATAATGTTTTCGTAAGAAAAAAAGAAAAAAGAAAAAACAAAGAATAATAAAATGAAACGTAACGTCGTAATCAACATCATCATCATCATCATCATCATCATCATCATCATTATCATCATCATCATCATCATCCTCTAAGAACTTTACATTTCTGAATAATTTTTAATGAACTATTTATAACTCTGACCGGTTACGATACAACAACCTCGAGAGATCGAGATATTCTAGGATGATCAAGAAATACCATAATGATCGGAGGATTCAACGATGATCGACAGATCTCTTCTCTTATATAAACTCGAACACTATTATACCTACGTACAAAATAGTAACATCGGTGACGTTACGAACAAAGCGCGATTAATCGATTATGAAAGAAGAAAAAAACGAAACAATAGATCGAACAATCGATTGCATTGCGTGTCTATTTCGAAATTAAAAGGCAAATGTCTTTCTTTCTTTCTCTCTCTCTCTCTTTTTTCTTTATCAAAATTTAAAAAGAAATAAATTTGATCGAGACATCTCTAATAATTCATTTCGCGCGGACCGATTTTATTTTATTAAAATTAAAGAAGTTATTTGTTGTAAACGAAAGGGTAGATATATGTATATATATATATATATAGACTATCTTTTCTCGCCCTTTTCAAAAGGTGAAACCAACTCCGATGGGAAAACGAGGCTTTCGTAGATATCGACTTTCAAGTTACTCGACGACATCGAGTATTACTTAATTACACTTTCTTTTATGTTTCGTCATCGGACTCTACCGGTTCTTCGATTTACCGATAATTTTTAGTTAACGTGAAATTAATTCGAAATTAACGTTCAACAAATTTTCACATAGGATAAATATATACAAATATTTGTACATTAATTCAATGATTATTTCTACGATTAAACAATACGGGCGTTGTTCTCGTGAAAACGCGTTAAAATATTATTTATCCTTAATAAGCATCTTTCGACGATAATATTCCATAAAATTAATTCAAATGCATCTTCGTTTTTATATGCATCACGATAAAACGCAAAACTTTCCTTTGTGAATCAAACGTAACATATAAAACCGTATAATTTGTTATTTCCTTTTGGAATGATGTCGTATGTTTTTACACTCGTTAGAACCGAGATGAAAAGAACTTTATTTTTTTCTTCGTACGAATGATTCGATAAATTTTTCTAACAATTTTATTTACATTTTTCTTTTTTCCTTTTTTGTTTATATCCTTAACTACAGGAAAATGATGATGATGATGTCGATTGTCACGTGATGAAAGATCGAAATAAAACAATAATAGAAATAATCATTTTTTTGTGTTTGCTCAAACTGTCTCACTGAATATTACGGAAAGATTTTTAAACAAATCTTCTTGTTTACTTTCTTTTTTTTATTTTCTTTACACCATAATGATACAAATTATCACGTAAAAGAAACAACAAAGAATAAAACTCGCGTCTGATGTATCCGCGGAAGGTCCACGAGAGACTGACTTTTCTCTCGTCTGCTTATCCCCTTCCATTCCACTACCACACAACTAACTGATATTCACATATATAAACATACACACACGTAACTGCTTTACTCCTATACCTATAGTTTATGCTATGTAATATCAAAGTGAGACTCCTTTACAAAGAGATTGGCCACTCTCCTTCAGGTGGAGCCACGAACATTATTAGCTACTTCGATCTTTTTTTTCTTAAATCAATGTTTGTACCGTAATGATATACCGGTACTTGTGATTAATGATCGATCGTTCGTAATTTTTATAATTATTTTTATTGATACGACAAAGAATATTATTAATCTAACATAAATATCATTTATAAACAATAGAACGATTATAAAATCATTATAAAACCATTGTTAATTTTATTATATTATTAATATTATTTTTATATTAAGCATTTCTTAATTTTATATTATATAATATTATTTTTATTCATACATTTATCTATATTTATGGATATAAATATTAATAAACTTTAAATTTTTTTTTCTTTCTTTCTTTCTTTCTTTCTTTTTTCTTTTTTTTCCCCTTTTCTTTTTGTAACAAAATTTTTAGCATCGAGCGTTAAAAAAGAAAAAGGAACAATAATACGTTCAAATGAAACATTCTAATATACACTTATTACAATGAAGCATAATTTTAATTAAATAATTAAAAATCATTATGCCAGATATTCAAACAATTATAGGATATATCTTCGTACGATGTTATCACTTTGAAAAAGAAATATCGTAGAAAAATCATAAATTCGAGTAACATTTTAAAAAGTGTAACTTGCAAAAAGGAAAAGGAAAAGGAGAAAATAGAAAAGGAAAAAAAGGAAAAAAAGGAAAAAAAAGAAAAAGAATGAAAGTAACGTATAACGACATTGTACATTACTCTTTACAGTTGGCAAAGAGGCTCAACGAATCTCGGGTTTCCATTTTACATTCTCACGCAATCTCTAAAAAACCGGATTTTCCTCGTGATACCTGTCGTTTTCCTAGCTTCCAACGTTAAAAGGCGAACGACACCGAAAGATTAAAGGGATCTGCAAAATAAAACCCTCATACGGTTTTTATTCCTTATATGTCGAACTATAATAATACGTGTTTCACAGTACGTGCGTACGCATCGGCGCCTATCAAACTCATTTAATTTCTATCACTATATCACAGATATCTTGTGTCGGTACTTGGTTCATAGGTTAATTAGATTTCCATGTTTTGAAACTGGATTTTTGGAATGCGGTTTGTCTCGTTCGTGAAAACGTTATTTGTCTGTTTTACATAAGCACATCACATTCCACTGAAAAGATATATTAAAGATGAAAGATTTATTACATTATTGTGTATAAAGAAAAGAATTAGTATAATACGATCAAAAAAAATAAAGGAAAGAAAAAAAATAATAATAATAATTCGTATATTATCGAAAATCAACGACGAACGATAAATCAATTAAGATCATAAAATCTAGACGATATGACAAATTTTAATTAATAAAAAGAAAAATAAAAAGAATAATCATTTCCTTTTTTATTATTTTTATGAATTCATTTCAAACATATATTTCTATATATATATATATATATATATATATATATATATATATATATATAAACACACACACAATTTTCAAGGACTTAACATAGCTTTCCACGACACGTATCCTATGTAATATAATTTCATGCCATTCGTATTACACATTGGAATTTCATTTTTGTCGTTAAACCGAAGATGAAGAGAATAAAATGAATCAGAATGAGAAAAAGCGATATGGCTGACAAACAGTGCATGCATATGTATCTACTTATACATATTCGTTACGTTAGACAATTTTAATAATTAGTATCGGACTTCTGACAAAGGTTCTTATAAGTTACTGCATTCTAGGAATGCAAGCGAGTTACTTCGACCGTGGAATCTGGTATGCGGTGCTCGTGCCTCCAGATCGTTTATTTTACATCCACAGACGTTAGATATAGAAGACCGAGGGAGGATGAAAAGGAGAGATAGGGAGAGGAAGGGAGGAGGAATAGCATAAATTTTGCACGAGTTCGTTAACCACGAAATTTTGTAATTTTTTAACGTCGAGCTACAGCCGTTATCATTCCAAAAGAGAAAAATTTTCAAATTACGGACAACGTAGTGTCATAAAACACATAATAGATGACACATAATATATGCCATAACTCTTTCTCTTTGTGAATCCACTCTGATATTTTCAAATCGATTGAATCATTATTCTTGAAGCTTAGTCATAAATATTTGTAAAATTCTTTTACCAATCAATTATCTCTGATAGCAAAAATATTCTTTTCATTTTGCCTAAATAAAAAAACTGTAACTGTATAAAAAATAAAAAAAAGATAAAAATTTTATTTTCGCATTTTCTTAATCCTTGATACCTCAAAAATATATCCTCTCGTAAATTACATTGAATTTCAAACTATCGTTGATCAAATTACGTGTTTATCATTTATACATGATAATTATGGTAATCACATTATGCAAAATATAATTTCTCGAAATTATATTTTTCTAACTAGACGACTCATGCATATTTCAATTTTTTTCGATCGAAAGATTATTTTCTCACGGGGATCTTTAAGAACTAACACCATTTTTTGATTATTTCCGTAATATTATTTTAAGAGCGGCGCCGTATTATAAAAAAAAAAAAAAAAAGAAAGAAAGAAAGAAAAGAGAGAACAAGAATATCACACAAAGACAGCGTTTTCTCTTGACGCCATCACAGTGACTTTTTCCCTTCACTTCATATAAACATCAATAATTTCGCTCGCGTTTCGATCGGCTAATCGAATCGTCGTCGTCGTCGTTGTCATCGTCATCGTCATCGTCATTATTATTATTATTATTATTATTATTATTATTATTATTATTATTATTATTATTATTATTATTATTATTAATATTATTGTTATTATTATTATTCTCATGTACGTGCGCATATGTGCATACATAAAAAAAACGGTGTCTTCTGGAGAATGGCTGGACGGTACAGTTAGGTCGTAGCATAAGATTAACATAACGGCATCGCGCTTGGAGAGAATTAAAGAAACGAAAATGAAAGAGAGAAAAAGAGAGAGAGAGAGAGAGAGAGAGAGAGAGAGAAAGAGTGAAAAAAAATATATATATAAGGTTGTACGCAAACCCACGTATATATATATATATACACAAAAGCACGCACCTATACGTATTAACCATGGGCAACCGTTCCCTCCACGCTGAACGCTTATCAGGAACGAGTTTAGCCGGCCTTAAACTTGTAACTGTCCTACAATTTTCACGATCGTGAGCACGCTTCCCCGTATCTCCGTTTGCGATTAGTGCCTGTGCTCCGTTTCGACGAAGAGAATTTCAACGAACGGTTGAGTTTTGCGTTCGTGAAATGCGAACGTCGTTTTTCGAGCGTGTAATCGATTCTTTACTTATGAAAAAAAAAAAAAAATATATATATATATATATATATATTATTTTTTTTCCTTTCTATATGGAATATTTACATCATAATGTAAGACTTTTTAATCCGTCACGTTGAATAATTTCTCAATGAATGATGGATACAAAAAAAAAAGAAAAAAAAAATATAACAATACAGGAACTTAATTTTGCAACTTTTAAAGTATCATTTATTTATTTACAAATATAAGTTTCAGTATCCTTTTAAGAGATTAAAAATGTTTCCCTTTTTCCCTTTTTCTGATCATTTACTTTCATAAATGATGATAATGCTGATATGCTGATAAATGATATGAGAATTCATTCAAATAAATTAATAAATAAATTGATGAATGAATTAAGAACGAGAAAGAAAAAGTATATTTATTCTTTTTTTATATATTATAAATTATAATAAAAGGATTTGTAAAAATGCAAATCGATGTAAAAAAAAAAAAAAAAAAAAAAACACAAATCCTTGTCGTTATTGATTTATCATTTATAAACCTTTGAATATCAACAAGTTTATAAAACAAAATTAATAGTATTTTGCTGCTTATTTATCTGTTCTTTTTTCTTTTTTTTTTTTTTTTTTTTTTTTTTTTTTTTTTTTTTTTTTTTTTTTTTTTTGTACTGACTAAAATGTACATAACATATGTATATATACAGTGAGTACGTACAAGATTGATGATGTTGAAAGAGAAATGTAGGTCAGGACCATCGAGACGCACGCAAAAGACGTATTCTAATGAAACAGATCAAGTGGCTCGTCGAGTATTCGCAGCTTTGATTTACGAGTCGTGTTCGTGAAGAGAAGGAGAAGGTCGGACGGAAAACCGGGAGACCGAGTAAACGCAAATATTTAATCGTTGTACTCGATAAAGCTAACGGGAATGACTCTATATATACATATATATGTATATATATGAACGTATATACACACGAATACGCACAAGTAAATATATAAGGTGTTCCGTTCATATTCTATCAAATTGGGTAAAAAAACATTGGGTAAAAAAAAAAAGATATTTCATTAATTATGATAATCGCAACAATGTTTGTTTGTTTGTTTTTTTCGTGAAAAAAATTACATTGAGAAATATTTTCTTCTCAGATATGTAATACATTCATTCGAGTGCACATTTCAAAATGCACATTGAGCGAAAAGATTTAATTAAATTTTTAAATTAATGCTATAAAATTCTAATCGGTATATGATCAGAATTAATTATATATATATATATAAAATTGCGTATGTATGATTAAATTTCTATTTTATATGCTATTAAATTCTATAATTTATTAAACACAAACATTGCTTACAAATATCAATAAAAATCACTAAGGTGTAGGTAATTATCGATGTAAATAAATTCCTTTGACGCTTTTGTTCATTAAAATGAATAAGAACAATTTTTCAAAGTTTACACGTATCATATAGACAAAATACATAATATCCGCAATATCTAACCTTTTTATCGTGCACATAAAATATTACGAATAAGTTGAAATTCAAAGAGAAAAATATGATACCGAAGGTAACAACGAACGAACGAACGAACGAACGAACGAACGAACGAACAAACGAACGAACGAACTAATATATCAACGATAACTGATTTTTTTCGTATCGTTCAAAATCAAAAATATGTCGACCTTTCAACGAAGAACGAACAAGAAAAACAAGGGTGAAAAAAAAACTAAAAAAAAATAAAGAAATAAATAAATAAGAATGTTTTAGCGACAAAAAAGAAAGGACGATCTTATTGGCGTGTGATGAATCACGTTGTTACTATCCGGGCACGTAGCATTTCAAAAAAAATGTTGCACGATCGGTGGTCTATAGACGCGTCATTGCTTCGAATAGCCCCAAGGTTTCGTATAACCGTCATTGGTGAAAAAAAAAAGTGCCTTCTCTTTCCGAGGACCAGTCAGGTCAAAGACGATATTCCACGATCGGCAAGATCCAAACTTGGCGGAGCGGAAGAGTTCGCGTGACAAAGAGGAACTTTCGAGCGCTCGAGGGTGAATGCTTTAAGGTCAACGCTGAGGTCGTCGTCGATAGTGAAAGAAGAGGTGGGTGATGACATCATCCAAAGAAGAAAGACACGCCTTTCTAAGTGTGGGTGGCGAACGGCTTATCTTCGAGAATCGAGGAAGAGCGATGAATTTTTATTTATCAAACCGTTCCGCAAAAACCTTTATTTTTTATTCTTTCTTTATTCGTTTTGTTTTATATTTTCCAATTATATACATGTACTTATTTTTATATGATATTTTTATTATAAAAACAAAGTTATTTATAGCGATGAATATTTTTTTAAGACGTCGACTGCCAAAGGAATGTTGCATAAATCGATATATTTATAGATAATATCTTTCATGGCTTTTCTGTATATAAAAGATATAGAAAAATTCAATTTTTTTTTTTTTTTTTTTTTTTTTTTTTTTTTTTTTTTTTTTTTTTTTTTTTTTTTTTTTTTTTTTTTTTAGACTTTACTCTCATGGGAAAATACAATTTTAATTTTCCTAATGTCATAAAAAATATATCGTAAGAACCTTATTAAATAAAGTCTAAAATATATTGACTCTGTCACGTTGAACCCCAATGACATTCAATTTATTATTTAAAATATATTTTATTCAACAATTTATCGTTTTTTCTCTTACGTTCTTTAAGATGCTAAAATCGAGTCTGGAAAAATCTCGATAATTCCTTTTACGACGATAACAGTTCGTGCAATACTTGTATAATTAATATACATTATACGTCACTTAAAAAGAACTCGAAGAAAAGTCTTTGTCGTTGATCAAAATTTTGAGCGTGTCTCTCGCGATAAAAAGCTCTACATTTTTTTTTTCTCCCTTGATAAATAAATTCTAATCTCGATGTGTTTGAAAATAGTTCTCACGAAAGGCAAAGAAATCAAGAAAAATTTCGAATCTTCATTGTTCTCTCATAAATATTTAATAATAAAATATATTAATTCGTAGATAGGTAAGTAGAAGACGTTCGATCCATTCGAAAAAGAGAGCTTAACAGTGTCGTACTGCAAACTATATCGATTTATACCGGTTTCAAGACACGCAGATGCGGTCGAATGATAAGAATAAGATCTCGTTTCAATGCGTAACGGCATTGCACAGTGATCGCAACGCCGATCTGTTCCTGCTGTACTCTCATTTCCTTTCCTTTCCTTTCTTTTTTTTTTTCATTTATTCTTTACTCTTTTCTTTTTCTTTCCTTCTCTTTAATTTTTAATTTTCTTTCCAAACCTACTTATTCGACCGCTAAGCATTTATTATCATAATTCGTGTGAAATTTTTCATTAATCCGGTAGAAATGATGCATTGTAAACTATTCTGAGAAATTCACATATTCATGTATATACATTTCTACGTATAATGATTAATTATAATAACATTCCTATATATTTATATTTAATATACATATATATATTAAATATAAATATATATATATATATATATAGATTGTTAAAAAAAAAAAAGAAATATACAAAACTTAAAGAAAATTTATTTAGATAATACATTTTAACAATGCCACATAAAATCTTTTATTAAGATCTTCACTCGTTCGTAATTATATCAAACTTTATATATAACGTCTACAAATAAAATGAAATAAATGTAAGAAAAGATAAGTAAAATATAAAATAAGTTAAACAGAAACAAAACAAAAAAAAACAAAACAAAAAAGAAAAGAAAAAGAAAAATAAAGAAAAAAAAAAAGAGAATAAGAAAGAAACTACAACTAATACAAGAAATCATGTGCATGTATACATCAGATATAGCTTATACTCGAAGCAAACTCATATACAAATATGCATTCGTACGTGCATACACTACTACTCATATCTTTTATACTCGTCTTACAAGCGCGTATCAACATTTTTTCAACGCGACTTGAATATTACGTAATGTCAGTACATAAGCGATACGCCAAATGTAGCTAGATACGTACTACTCGATGACGTGTTTCGTATATTTTGTACCACGTATCTCTCTCTCTCTCTCTCCCTCCCTCTCCCTTTCTCTCTTTTCCTCTCTCTATCTCCTCGCGTGCATGCACGCAAATATATACCTATAAGTACACACAAGCAAGAATCCCGATAAGGAACAAGTATTATAGAGATGATCGAACAAAAAAAGATATTAATCTCTCCTAGATCTACCATAACTTCTTGACAAAGTCGATTATCTTGAATTGTTAAAGAAAACTAGCACATAAAGAGCAACGAACTTCTTAAAGAAAATTAAAAAACCACGTATTCGCGAAAATGAATATAATTATGATGACAACGATGAGATCATTTCATTCTCGAGAAGTCGATGATGTAAGTACGTATTATACCTAAGTTGCACGAGTTTGCTTTTTATAAAAATCTCGCTTCAAAACCGTCGATCGATGACTCTCCTCGCTTAGAACCAAAATGGTGTTGACGAGTCATCGCTATTAAAGCTTCCTAACGTTATATTAATAACGTAGAAAATATATAAAATTTTATGGAAACGATCCAGTGTAGCTATGTAAGAAAAAAAAAACGATAAAGAAAAAACAATATATATATATATATATATATATATATATATATATATATATACACGCACACACATATACGAACGCTTAAATGATTTAGAAGTTAAGAAAAATTTCACTCGTCCTTGTGGAATACAAGATGAAAGGACCGGTTATTTCAACATTCGAACATATAAATATATAAATAAATATATATATATATATATATATATATATGTTGTGTACATACAATTATAGATACATATGAATCTGACATCGATTATCACAATTCGCAAACTCACCATACTCCCTCCATCATCCTGCATTCGATAATTTCGATGTTATCCCATCTCGATCGAGTCTTTGATTTATGACCAAGACTCAAGGTAAAATCTCGTAACGGAAATATCGTACAAAGTATATCTTTGTTAAAAGGAACAAACTCCTCGACCTATATTCAACTTGAAATTATCAACGTTGAACATTTTCTTCGAACGAACATGGACGATAATTGCCTTGCGATAGATTTAAAACTTATTAATTGATAATGAAATATACAAATTGTATATCTATATTTAAATATTATTTATAATCATGTTTAAAAAAGAATTAATAAAATTAACTTTTTGATGACTGATTTATCTTTTTATAACTGTTTAAGGGAAAAAGAGAATATAATATATTATATTAGCTATTAAATAAAATATTAAAGAGGAAATAATGGAAAAATTATATTATCATAATTTCCGTTTTTTTTTGTTTTACGAAATTTAATGAAAATCTAAATTATTGCACACTTTTATTTTTTATTATTTTATTGAACTGCATTGAATATAATTTTTTTTTCAAGCAAGCATTTTATATTCTATACATATATATATATATATATATAATATATATATATATATATATATATAATATATATATATATATATATATATATATATAAAAATTAATAACTCAATGATTATTTAATTCAATCATTATGAAATTCACATTACGTTTAATACTATATATAAAAAGTAAAAACTGCAGTTCTCCAAAATGAATTTAATTCATTCACAAACACTCGTTAAAAATAGTTACAAAAATAATAAGTAAATACAATAAATTTGTTAAATGCTTCTACATCGTTTTTTTTTTATTTATTTATTTTTTTTTTTTTCACATACTTATGCACACAAAGTAGCTTATTCACATCCTTCTATTTAATAAATATGTACATATAAAATAAACAGAGTGCACGTAAAGTAAACGAACACTTCTAGGAGAGATCTCTCACGATGATAAAAGATAAACTTAGAAGAGAATTTCTCTTTCGATCTAACAATGAACTATAATTAGAATTAACCTCAAGATAAATATCTAAAGACGTCGTTAAAAGAGCAAAAAATGTCACCAAGAGGAAAAAGCGGCCATGGCAACGTTAATCTATTTTTTTCATAAATCGATCTTTCTCGATCATAGATGCACACATACATATACACGCGCGCGTATCTCAAGAAATATATTTTAAGTACAAACTTCGATAACAAGGATTCAACCTTGTATTGTACATACATGACCGATATAACTTCGCGACATAAATGAATGCGAATTAACCAGACGTCTTTGAATTAATTTTCCTACTATCCAAGGTACTTCCTATAATACTTTTCAGCTTCTATCGCTAACAGTTATCTCTTTTGTATAATAAAATACATACGAATACGAATTCTTTTGTTTTTGTTTCTTTTTTTGGGCAGTTGTAACTCGAAAATCGTATAAAATTCGTTAGAATTAATTAGATTGATATGCTTGTATATATATATATATATATATATATATATATATATATATATATATATATATATAGAGAGAGAGAGAGAGAGAGAGAGAATGTTTCTAGAGTATTTAAAGTTAATTTTGAAAAAAACAGAGAAAGAGAGAGAGAGAAAGAGAGTTTTCGCCATACTTTTTTGCATGTGGGAAGTATTTAATATTATGTTGAAATTATTGAAATTATTACGTTTTTCAATGATTCGAACAAATTTTAATATTCTTAAATTAATAAGAGATAAAATGTTTTCAACATCTAAATATCTAGAATATGAACTATTATTCATAGCACTACGATTGAAATATTTTGTAAATCGTGTTGCATTCACGATTTAATTATTGAAATTAAATCTATGTTCATAAAAAAAAAAAAAAAGAAAAAAAAAGAAAAAAAAATTAAAAATGCGATTGTAGAAGAGAAAACGCAATTTTTTAAAATTACATTGAAATGTTGATCGTGTTTAATGCGTGGGAGTAAATAATTTCTCAGTTTAAAACTGAAAGCATAACGAGAGGAAAGTCTCACGAAAGAAAAATCGAAAGTCGGTAACTAGCGAAATGTAACGAAATGGAATACATATAATTCGAACGAAATGGGAAACAGATTGAAATGCAATAGAAAATATCATATTACTACTCTAATGCAAAAACGATAAATAAAGCAACAACAGGAAGCTCGACGTATGCCTACGTATAGAATAATATCGTCAAGTCGCGACATGTTTCGCGTTTTGTTTCCTACGATACCCAAGAGCTCACAACGATATCTCGAAACGATATGAACGATAAGAAAATGATTTGACGATTATCGCGAGGTGTTGTTTTACGATTTCTGATAAAATGAGTATACGTAGGTAGTACGTTTCTCTTAAATTTGTTATTAATATCGCAATCGACGAATTTTATAAAACCCTAATGAATGAAAAAATGAAAAATAATTATTAATTAAAAATTCTTCGAATAATATTAACGATCATTTCAATAAAATTAAAAATCATACGAATGGAAATTCAAAATTATTTAGATAAAATGAAAAAATTGTACCTGTAAAATTTTACAATTATCTGACATAATATTTATTTATTGATATTCGAATGAGTGTTTGGAAAAAGAATGTATGTTGATGTTTAATAAAATTTAAAAGAAAACGTAAAAAGTATTCATTACTCGCTGTAGCAATTAAAGAAACAGCTGGTGGCCTACTTCCACTTTGAAAAATAAATAATAATTCAATTATTTAATTACTTCTTTAATTACTATAACGAACAGATGAATCACTTTTTACGTTTTTCTGTGAATTTTATGAAATGTAATACACGCCAATTCATTAATTTTTATAATAAAATTATAAAAAGTGAAAAGAAAAAAAGTAATCTTACGAGTAAAATTAAAAAGCTTATGAAATTATGAAACAGTATTTAAATATTGTTCATATCAAATTGAAAAGATTCTCGACAATCATACCTTGTTACCAGCCTCGGTTTTATTGTACCAAGTCTTCCGTCTTTTAATCGTCGCCGACATTTCGACCTTCTTCAAACGCACGATTTACTTTTTAATCTCGGTAGAAGAATTTCTCTGATTGGTAAAACGATATTTATTAAATAATAATTTTTATTAAATAATCACTCTTGTCATTATCCCTTCATCAAAAACCCTTTTAATCAAACTAAGGAATTGCACGATTCGTAGAACCAGGTGTTTGTAGAAAGTGCACAATACGCAAATGTTTTTCGTGACGGATGACTTTAATTAATTCAATTAGTCCGATCGACGATACGACAATTCAAACGTCAGTAACGGCACAAAAAACACACCTTTCTCTGAATTAAATTGCCTTTCGAAAGACACGTACTTTTACCTATTACGTCTTTATCTCTATACTTTCCATTTCTCAATAAAAGAAAATATATAGATACATATGTGCATAGATATATGAATTCACGTGCATCTAATTACACTACCCTATTCCTAAAAATACAAGAGATATCAATTATTGTCGTTTAAAAATGACGTCGTTGTCATCCTATTGTCACGATGCTTATTTCGTTATCATAAACTCGAAAAAATACGATAACGGCAATGAAACTTTTTTTGTTTTCTTAATAATTTCCAAAGAAAAAAATAAAAAAGAAAAAAAAAAGAAATAAAAGTCAGTAAAATAAATGATAAAACTACGACGTCAATGGAACAAAAATATCGTTACGTATCTCAATGATTTTATAATCTTCGTAGAATATTTGATGGAAACAACTGCTGAAGTAATTTCTTTTTAGTAAGAAAATAAAAAAGGAAGAACGACGAAAGAATTGGTTACGACGTATGTCTCGGACACTGATAATACCACGACGCTGGCTACCAGCAGAACTGGTATATCTTGGCATACCTTTCACGTTAAATACGCTTAGCCCGGTAGAAGTTAGAGCACCTCCCTATTGTACGAGCATTCTCGTTATGAAATGTGTGTGATAAGACGAATGCTCATACACATGTATCTATGTATATATGCATATATATATATATATATATATATATATATATCCATACGCGCAGGTGATACAGCACACATTATAAAAACGAACGGATATGGTGGACGATAATGTCGACAAATGCAGCATATACTACACTACAATGAATTCTATATCAAAAACGTGTAAACTATAATAACGAGGACTAGTTACATTCACTTGCTCGTTACTTTTCTGTTTTCATTTGATTATTATTATTCTACAACATATTTCATTACATTTTTGAGAAAATAATTGTTTCCTTGTTGTTCACTTTTTTTTCTCCTTTCAATGCCGCAAGTACATTGATATGTTTAAAAAAAAAAAATTTTTTTAAATCATATGAAATGATCAACATATTACTTACAAATCCACCTGAAGCTTTGTCCCTTCTATTAGCCATATCGTAAACTTTTCTGATGAATGTATCTTCTTTGTTAAATTCCTTTAGCCTGTAATAAAAAGAGAAAAAAGAAATATACATTAGTCTAAAAACATATGAATGGACTTTTATACATTTTTACTTTGCAACTGGTTCAAACAAATAGTTATATAAATTTTATAAAGATGATTAGTAAAGAAGACAAGTTATAAAAAAAACAAAAAAAAAAGAAGAAAAGAAAATTTAAGTATGTAGACATTGGTGCATAGTGCCCTTTGAAAAAAGTATGAGAGCATTAGCTGATCTGAAGTATCTATAGAATACTCTAACTCTCTACCACTGAATTCTAAATTTAGATGAAATCTAACAGGTGGTTCTTGAGCCAATAGCTGGGTTAAAGCAAATTTTATTGACTTTAAACAGGTTGGAACACCATTAATATCGTTTACTCTTAGAACATAATATATGTATATATATAATATTCTTGCATATTGGTCCATAAAAACAATAACTTTTTAACATGATATCTTTTACTGATATATTTTAATCTCATAAAGATAATATCTATGAAACTTAGTCTAAATTATATCCATCATTACATACATAAATCATATTTCTTTCTTTATATTAGTTTCAAATCTTAATGGCATCATATTATACGATTAACAACATAGCAGAAATCTTTTTACGAGGAAATCTATTATATGATAAAATGTGAGAAAACTATAAATGTAGTATGAATAAAAAATAACATTTCTTCAAACACTTGCTTGCATCATACTAACCGTGTGATATTATAATTAAAAAAAAAAAAAATAAAATAAAAGAAAAATAAAAAAAAAATATCCAAATGCTTGATATATAAAATTGATTTTAATCATTGCAATTTTAAATACGTTCGATAATGTGTAAATGAAAGATAAGAACAATTTTAATTCAATACTCTGATCTTCGCGAAACCACTTGACCGATGTTGACAAGATACCTTAACCTAACAAGGACACTTCTCTGAAAATAAATTCGAAAAGTATTTGATCCGAAAATTCGATAATTCGCAAACAATTTAAGGATCGTTGACGAACGATTATTTATCATTCCCGAACACGCTTTATTTTTATTTTTATTTTTATTTTTAATGGAAGAAACTTTCACATCGAACACTTACCCGTATCGATGAAAAATCTGTCGGCTCGTTCGAAAAGACACCAATTTAGTTGTATGTGGCAATGCGACGACTTTGCGATTTATTATTCTTAAACTGTTGTTCACAACACGAAAGTAAATTTAAAGGTAACTATCACCGTTATTTACAAACTTCCCGGAAGGGGAAAGACCGATTGTACACATACATATACATATATATATATATATAATATATATATATATATTTCGCGGTTAACCCGGATAAATTAAAACGACCTTTTCCGTTATATTTTTATAAACATACATACACACACATATATATATATACACACACGTTTAATTTCATTGGCGACGGTTAAACCATCCACACGTTTTTCAGCCTACATTTTAAATTAATTTCTACGCGAATATCGTATGATCATCATCACGTTGACACATTTCCAAGTTCGGTTAGGACAAAGCATCGGAGAATAAACTTGAAAACGCTCGTTATTACTCGTTGCGCTTGTTACAACGATTCCACATTACACGATGCGCTCTGCGAGGGAAATCGAAAGAGTGTTTTCTACGAGAGTAGATCTTCTAACACTCAATGTTTTCTTTCGTTATACGATGTCAAGCGCCATCTGGCATATTGAAAATACAACTAAATTCCTCCCACCCTTTACTATCGAAAACAGCGAAATTTGTATAATAAAATTAATTGGTTCTAAAATTAATATTTATAATTTTGTTAATTTATAGATTATACACAATTTCTATAAAAATATTTTCTTATTTAATATAGTAGAAAAGTCCGAAATTGAAAAAGCAAAGTATCATCGTTAATTATTTTTATGATTTGGATAAGTTTAATACGAGTATTCCTTCGCAATAATATTTTATACTCTATGGATAACGCTGTGTTATAGAAACATGAATGTAAGAATAACCAAGTATCAAAAGAGGCATTGATATATTTATAAGTATGATTTTAATAATTAAAAAAGACTAATGTATATATTGTTTAATGAAATATATATATAAGGTGAAGAAAATTTGATGTCATTCCTTCGTGTAATTTCGTCATAATTCTTTTTTTACCATTTGTATTTAAACAGTAAAAATACAGTAAAATTTGTTAATGCTGCAATATAATGTCAAACACGATAAGTGGAAAGAATTTATTACGTCCTACCGGATTACAATGCAAAAATCTACATGAATATTTAAAATCACGTCCACCAGAAGTATTAAGTAAATTATATCATAATCCGCCTATATGTTTGGCTGTGTTTCGTGAATTGCCTGTGATAGCAAAACATTATATCATGAGATTATTATTCGTCGAACAAGCAGTTCCACAGGCAGTAATTGCTTCTTGGTGTTCTAAACTTTACCTTGAAGATCATCAGAAAGTAGTTGTAATTTTAAAAGAATTAAATATATGGAGAGAAACATCTTTGCCTGGAGGATTACCAGGTTGGATTGTTCATGCATCTTTTAAAAAGAATTTGAAAATTGTTTTATTGGGAGGTGGTAAACCATGGACAATGTCAAATCAATTAGAAACTGATAGTAAACCTAGAGACGTAGCATTTTTAGATGCATATGCATTAGAAAGATGGGAATGTGTTTTACATTACATGGTTGGTTCTCAGCAACAAGAAGGTAAATTAATTTAACTATTATATAACTATTATATTAATGACAAATTAGATCTAAGAAATTTACTTTAGGTATCTCGGCTGATGCTGTGAGAATACTTTTACACGCTGGTTTAATGAAACGAGATGAAGGTGATGGAAGTCCAATTATCACACAAGCAGGTTTTCAATTCTTATTGTTAGATACTGCATCACAGGTGTGGTACTTTATTCTTCAATATTTAGACACAATAGAAGCAAGAGGACTTAATTTAGTTGAATGTCTAACATTTCTATTTCAATTAAACTTTTCAACACTTGGTAAAGATTATAGTACTGAAGGGATGTCTGAAGGTTTATTAACATTTCTACAACATCTGAGAGAGTTTGGACTTGTTTATCAACGTAAACGAAAAGCCGGAAGGTTATTGAATTGAATTTAATTTTAATTATTTTCTTTTACATACTGATTTTTTAATTATCTGTTTTTCTCTTATCAGATTTTATCCAACGCGTTTAGCATTAAACATAGCAACTGGACAAAATAAACCATTAGCTAAGGAAAGTGGAAAAGAAGGATATATAGTTGTTGAAACTAATTATAGAGTATATGCTTATACTAATTCAAATTTGCAAGTAGCTTTACTTGGATTATTTTGTGAAATGTTATATAGGTAGGTCTAAGAATTTTCATATAATCATAAAAATTATGTTTTTATTATTGCTAAGTGATAAATTACAGATTCCCAAACTTAGTGGTTTCAATATTAACGAGAGATTCAGTAAGGCAAGCTTTTAAAAGTGGAATTACTGCAGCACAGATCATAGGGTATGTAATTATAATTTATTTTCTTATTAATAATTTTAAACTAGATACTTATGTATTACACAGTAAAGTTAATTTGCGTTCTGCTATATTAACAGTTATTTACAGCAGCATGCACATAATAAAATGCTAGAGGCAGGCCCACCCACATTGCCTCCAACTATTGTGGATCAAATTAAGTTATGGGAAAACGAAAGAAATAGATTTTTGTTTAGCGAAGGAGTCCTATATAGTCAATTTCTTTCTCAGACTGATTTTGAAGTGCTTAGAAATCATGCACTTTCTACAGGTGTTCTGATCTGGCAAAATGACAGGTATAACTGGAAAAATAAATAATTATTTTGACTTTTTGATATTAATATGAATAGAATAATTTTTTATTATTAAATATTTTTTTTATTTTTTACGCAGAAAACGAACAATGGTGGTAACAAAAGTGGGCCATGATGATGTGAAAAAATTTTGGAAAAGATATTCAAAAGGTTCCTCTTAAAAATTTAATATTAAATAACATTAATAGAAACAAATTAAAACCTGAAATATTACAAACGTTTTGCATTTTCATTAGGTTCCTTTGATGAAAATCTTTTTTTTTTCACATAAACTTAATGTACAAATACAATATAGGTATTAATATATTTCTTAGAATCAATAATGAAAATACATAAGATATACGATGTAACTCTAAGATTTTTATTCAGTAAAAACATTTACAAATAATACCGTGTAAAATATCTTAAAATAACGAAACTAAGTTGTACATAATTACTGAATTTTATTTCTTTTATTCTTGCATTTTTACAGTAAATCAATTTTGTCATATAAAAAAAAAAAAAAAGAAAAGAAAAAAAATGTAATTTCCATTATATATATGACATCTGTGATCAGTAAGATTTTAAGTTTTATTTTTTGCCCCCTTGTATTTATTTTATAATGATTGTAATTAGACTGCATGCTTACCAATACACCAATGTGATAGTGATAATTTCAAACTTTGTACCACACAATGTGTACAATTTTATATAAAAACGGTATTTTATGTCAAGGTTATCAATCCTTCACAGAAATACTTAGTCAGTATGTATCAATGTTTTAGCATCAATCCCAAATATTCGATGCTGAAGGAACTAGATGTCAGCGCTGCGGCGCTGCTTTTGGCTTAGGCATTTTAGACAATAAACCTTGTATCTCCTTCTTTTCATCATACGTTTTCCACAATTCATATAAATTTATGATATAACGTGCTATTTCTTGAATTTTTTCCATATCTGCATTTAATTCTGCAAACCATGATTTGAGATCTTTTTGTAATATTACACATGCAATCTGTAGGCATCCTATAATAGATTAATTTTGTATAAAAATTAGTTCAATTTGTTTGAAAAAAATTCATTATTACAATATATGTAATACTTGATAATTAATATATTGCTTACCAATGGCTATTTGATATGGTGGATAAAGAAGACAAACGTCTGTACGTAAACTATCATTAATAATACGCCAAGCTAATGTTAATAATTGATCATCTGGCCCTACATCTTGAATAAGAATTAAAAGAGGTCTGTATGGTTGATATACGATTAAACAACAATCTAAATGTTCCAAAAGATAAAATTCACATTCAAGAATATGATTTGTACGATATGGAAATTCTTGAGAGTATGCATAATTAAATTTGTTTTTCACTGGAAAATGAAAAAAAAAAACGATAAATAAAAAATTATTTTAATTTAAATTAATTGGAAATATATATATTTTTTTGTACATACCTACTGTTTGACAAGTTGTTATTAACCTTGTATTAGAAATAACTCCAAATTCTTCAACTTTTGAAGCTAAAAAGACTGATGTTGGAGCTAATAATAAAGGATCGATACATTTTAAACTGTTACGAGCATAAAACCTTTTGAAATACACTGTTGCAGTTGCAATTACTTGTTGCCTTAATTTTAATTGTTCACCTAATACTTGAATAACTAAAAGAAAAGATAGAGATACAAATAACAGGATAATATATATATATATATATATATATTCATGTATTCTCAATATAATTTATGTAACATAAAATTGTATATTATGTTAAACTTACGATTAGAAAAAAAGATAAAAAGCTTTTGATATTCTTCTTCCGTTAAAATAGATAAATCATGTTGTCGTTCACGTACTAAGTCTTGTTTATCAAGTAACCACTGTTGACTACAAAATAAAATAAGTTGTTTAACAATTGATTATTTAATTTATTAATAATTGAAGGTATATCTATAACTTACTGGTGAGAGCTCTGCCAAAAATTTCCTGCCATTCTTCGATATTTGATCACAATATTTTAATTACTAAAAGTAAACAATCATCAATGTATCAATTTCTAAAAAAATATAAACTTCACTTACTTATATGTTATATTTACATTTAGGCATATTATTACGAAGAAAGAAATATAATCCTCTTATTTTCAGATCGAATTATCGATATAGCTCAAATTTGATTAAACAATATTTTTGTTTAACATGAAATGATTATTAACGATTACATATATGTACATGACAAAATCTTTCGCTTGAAGCATGTGTGACTTCAGCGACAGGTATGGACAAAATATGAACTACAAGGGCAAACGAGGAACTGTCTCTACAATTCATCTATCATATCAGCCTATAAGCTTGTATAGATTATACCTCTCTCGCACGTAACATCGAATTAGTGTAAATTAGAATAATGTTAATAGACTGTGAACTCGCACTTTTCATTCTCTCACATTTAAATTCTTCTTTAATAGTGATGTCGCAATAATCCGTAATATATTCGACGCAATGCCTGTATGCATTTATTTTACGATATAAATGCATAAAGGGTAATAAATATAATTGATTCAAAGGCCCTATCCAAAGGTCCACTTGAGAAAAATTAAAATCATTAATCTAGAATAATTGTCCAAACTTTGATGAAAATAAGAAACCACAGAAGAGTATTTAATTACAGCTGAAATTTTCATTTGAAACGAATAACACTCCTTAACGATTTTTGTCTTCTTATTTTTGTCACGCAACGCTCGATCCTCTTAAGCTTCGCTTTATCGTCGATCGATAACGAAGAAATATACTTTATTCGGGGAGTCAAGAAATGAAAAACTTCGTTACCAATCACCGTATGTAAAAGAGAGATCTACTTTTATTCCTCAATCGGTAATGAAGAAATAAACCTTGCCAAGAAATCTATTTTCTGACCATATAAAATAGGAATCTTCCTTGTAATAATACTTTATTATTAACAGACATCGTTATATAATTTATCACAAATATTATAAAAAAAATATTTCTTCGAGTATTAAAAGATGTAAGAAATGAATGTCAAAATTTAATTATTTACTACAGTTCATCAATAAAGAAACAATTTAAGTTTATCAATAAAGAAGCTTCTACGTACAGTTCTATTTGAGCATAATAACATGAGGAATATAAAACAGTAATGTATAATACCACGTCTGCTGTACTTTTTGAGATCCCACCTCCTTTAGAAATACTATGTTAATTTTTTTGAATCAGAAAATAATTTAAAAAATTCAGCAAGTTAATTCTTCTATATTACACACAATTAGTGCTTTAAACAGTTTAGTATCGAGTTTCGAATCTTTAAATTTTAGTAAACATTGGACAAAAAGTTCTTTGGTATTTCTATTAGAAGGTTAAAGAGTTAAATATTACAATTATTGTAAAATTACGTGATGACGTTTATATTACGACCCTTAACGTTAAAGAGTACATTAAAAAAGACACTTTTATCAATTGATTGTTTCAATAAGATGAGAAATTCATTAGTGCATACATCGAAACGTAAGTTTTACTCAAATATTTGCATTAACTCAGATGGCGTTATTGATAATTCTTGGTATTAGCGCGAAAATTATATATACACACATATATTTTGCTAAAATAAAAAATAATTATGTTTATAGCGTTATTACATGGAGAATACGAAATGCAGGATCCAAAATCAGAAGCCGATATGTAGGTAAACTTAACATCTCACGTTAAAAATTTTTATTCAAATTATCAACTAATAACAAATTGTAATAAACATTCATATTTATTTTATGTACTTATTATTTTATACTCCAGAGTAAATATTACATTTGTGGATAAAACAGGAAAAAAAATACCAGTAAAAGGTAAAATAGGAGATAATGTACTTTATTTAGCACATAGATATGGAATTGAAATGGAAGGGGCATGTGAAGCTTCTCTTGCTTGTACTACATGCCATGTATATGTACATTATGATTATTTAAATAAACTTCCACAAGCAGAGGAACAAGAAGAGGATCTATTGGATTTAGCACCTTTTTTAAAAGAAAATTCTAGATTAGGTATAATCTTCATATATTCTATAGAAATTATATTCATTTATCATTGTTCTTTTAAATTATACTTTAATATTTTATTTTAGGTTGTCAAATAATATTATCTAAGGAATTGGATGGTATAGTATTAGAATTACCTAAAGCAACTAGAAACTTTTATGTTGATGGTCATACTCCAGCTCCACATTAAAATAGATATCATGTATAAATATATTTAATTAATTAATTTGTATATCTTAGCAAATGAATTTGCTAAAAAATATTCATAAATTGTATAAAAGATAGTTATATTATTTAAATAAATATGTTAATTTTCATAAATTAATATATTGTAATATATTTAATAATATTATATGTAAGATGATTTATATTTATCTAATGTTTCATTGTGATACAATATATTTTATTTTTCATACAGCTGGATTATGATACATATTTCTTTAATTACAATGATACAAGATTTAAACATTTATGATACAATGAATCCGTGAATTAAAATCTTACTCGTTGATCTTGCAGCATTTACATTGTGAGTGAGAATCACGTAGAACAAGTTTTTACAATCTAATCTCACATCACTTGAGTGCTGCCACAAACGTTTAACACTTGTTTTACTTTTGGCAGGCACTTTTGCGAATTATCCCAGTTTGATAATTTTTATAATAGCTTTGTGTGTATTTATATGTGCATATCCGTTAAAATTTATTTATTTGTGTAAATTTTTGCACATATCACTTTTGCCCACACGCACGCACGCACGCGCGCACACATGCACGCATTCATATATTCATCTATTTGTATTAATGCTTATTATCACCAATATATTTATCATTCTTGTAGAAATTATATTATTTATATTTTCTCCCGATTAATTGATTATTATGATACGATACTTTTAAGATGTGCTTCAATTACATTAAACACTCATACTAAATCATTGAGAAAATTTAAATAGGATATTTTTCAGGCACGCTTCATTTGTCAATCTATAAAAACCGTAATACACATATTTCTCATTTGGTATAGATCATCACAACAAACTTACAGAAAAAGTAACTTGTACTTTTCTATAACCAAACAATTGGTATTAATACATACCACAAGATTGGTAATATACGAATGATATCTATAATAGAAATTATAATGGAATACTATGAAATCAATATATATTTTATAAGAAAAAGAATTAATTTAACAATTGAGTAATTGCGTGTTAAAAAAATACTTGCAATTATTGTTAATAAGTAAATTTTAAATTAGAAAGAAAAAAAAAGAGAAAAAAAAAAAAGAAAAACAAAAGAAAAATACCAAAGCTCAAGAGATTACATTTAGATTAAATAATATATGCATTACCAAATATAACTTATATTTTCGTAAAATTGAGAATAACTTTATTATGCATACGTATCTATAAATAGTATATCTAGCGTGCAAGTGTGTATTATTGTAAATGAAACATAGTTTTCTTTTTTTTTCGGACAGCAAATATTCATACAGAAAAAAATATTATCTTGATTGTTATCAGACAACTGAAAAATATTATAAAATAAAACAGAAAGAACGATCGTATTTATAATCTAATTTATGATTTTGCATGTATTAGTATATGATAAATAAGAAATCGTAAAAATAACGTAAACAATTATTATATTAATGAAAATAAAGATGATGTATATATATATGTATATATATATATATACATTTTTAAATATACTTTAGAAATTTTTGTACTCTAAATTTAGGTTAAATGAAAGATTATGAAATATTCGCAACTAATGAACAGAAGCTATTCATCATAATTATATTAATATCATTTGATATTTCTTTTTTTTTCCTTTTTTTTCTTTTTTTTTTTCTTAATCATAAGCATTGATTTGCTTTATAAATAGAATTAAATTCATTAATTGCTAATCAAAATAAGTATTTATGAAAACCTCAAAATTACTGTATTTATTTAGGAACCAATTTTCTAATATGTTCTCTTTCTGCATTATATTATTATTTATATGTATACTATTTTAAAATGTAATCAAATATAATTATTAAGTAAATTATTTAAAGATAGATATTCTAAAATATAATTAAAAATTGTGCATTCAAATGGACATAATGGAACACATCAATAAAATATTTACTAAAAATGGATGGATGTTTAAATCAGTGTTCATAAATATATGAACTACTATGGAAAAACGCTAGCCATCATATGACATATAACATTTAGATATTTCAATAAAAACATTCAAATAAAACAAGCATGTATGTACAATAATAATACAGATGTACATACTTTTTGAATTTAAGAATAATAAATTTTCATTTTAGGAGGAAAATACAAATAGTTGTTTTGTATAAACTTTTGATACTTATTTTTTATGGCATATGAGAAGCAATGCATAAACATTACTATATTAATAGACTAGAAATATTGGACATAACAAAGTATTAATTATTTAAATAAGCATAGACGTGTACTATTCTTAAAATACATTCTTTGTCACTTTGTACAATTCTAAAATATATCATGCATTGCTGTTATTAATGTTTGTAGAACAATCACATGCTTGTAGTTTAATTATATAACAAATAACATATTTCTTGTAAATTGTTTCTACATATACATATGTATTGTTAGCAATTTTGTAGCAACCATTTCTTAAAAATAATATTGTAAATATTTTACAATATCAATAAGCTGATCATGAAGAACTATCTAGCACAACATTTTTAAGCTTTGGTTTAAAAAATATTTTACAATCTCTATATATACAATAATTAATTCTCTTTATACATAGAGATGAATGTCAAGGTGATTTACATAATATGATAAACAAATATAAGAATCTTTGCGATGTTAAATTTGTGCTTAGCTGTCAAGTATAACAGCATGATCTATATTATGGCACTATTTATCTAAGAGTATCATGATTAAATGGCAAATCAATTTTTACAAATATATAATCAGATCTGCAGGTATTTCTTCAACATGTCTTTTAAATATATATATATATATATATATATATATATATATATATATATATATATACATATATATACATACATACAGGATGTTTTTCTTTTTCTGTCAAACTGCATTAGCATGTTTTACATAGGAATAAGAAAAAAAGTGTTATATAAACATACTTACAAATGCTTTGTTACAAAGTTATAGCAAAAATTAAATGAAATAATAACCGACTTATTGTTATTAATACGGTACTGTATTCGTTGCATGAAGAGTAAAGACAAATGTAACACATGAAGATTTTTCCTGTGTTTATTACTTGACAACGTCGAAGGTCATCAATGTATCTTCTGTTATTATTAGACTTGTATTTTTCATGATTCTTTTCGTATGAAGAATATGCAGTTTTATATCTATGGCTACTATAATGAATAATAGTAAACATAATAGATCGCAATACCATATTAATAATAATTTAATTATTATTATAACTTTTTAACAAAACATTTGTAAATCTATATTTAAATAAAAATTTTTTCGTATTTCTACTCGTAATTTATACTACACAATTTGATAAAAAAAAGTTGAAACACCCTGTATATATATATATCCTTCTAACATAGTTATATATAAAGGATGAAGATAATAATTATTGCTTAAGCTAGCTGCTTCTTAATTTATATAAGATAAAATAAATTGGATCTACTTAAAGAATTGATACTACTAAAATGAAGCAGATCATAAATATATTTACAAACTTTTAATAAAACTGACCTGCAAATAAGGAAGAATTTATCATTTTTTATAAATACTTTAAATATACAAAATTAATGCATATAATATACGAATAAATATCATCAAGAGAGCATAAGCATTAAAGAGAGCATTAAAATAAAATAGTTTATTATCATTAATAAGTATAAGTAAAAATTAAGATGATAATTATGAAATACTTTAAGTGCCATGAATAGTATTAAGAATCAGATCATTATTTAAATAGTAATGTTATATTTTAATGTTCTTTTTTAATATGTCATTACTCTTTATTAAATAATATTTAGACAAATTCAATTAATGATTATAAATCTTTTCTTTACATCAGGCACTGGTCACAAATATTTGTATTTGTTTTATGAAGAAGTAGTATTTGTTAAATATTAGCTACTGTTTGCATCTTATGAGACGCAGCCAGCTTTTGTCAATCTATTTTTATCGATAAAATACATAAAAATACACATAATATGTTCTAAAATATCACAAAATTTGTACAGTATAGGCACCCATAAAATGGTTTGCAACTTAGAAGATTATTCAATCACCTTGACAATAATTTTTTATATTTTTTAGGAAATCAATTATTTAAGTGACTGTAGCAGCAACATAGGATATATGCAAATATTGCAATGCTTTCCATCATATATTTTAACGAGATAATTTTCAACGGCTAATAAACGATAAATTCAGACCAATTTTACCTTATCTCAATTAAATTTACATTTTCGATTTACTCTTGTTTCCCCACTTTATTACACGCTAATAAGGGCTAGAAAATTAGCAAATACTGGCTTCAACTTGTTTAGTATAATCAGAACTTATGAATAGAACACATTCTTACACTTTCATTCTGACAATCGCAGCAATGCTCGATTCCAGTGTGGACATTGTGCTTCTATACACACATTACATGAGGCAGAGAATATTTCAAACTGGGAATAAAAAGTTTTTGAGTCATTTCACAGCTGCACTCTCATAATTTACACTTCTCATAATTTACACTTCTCATAATTTACACTCTTATAATGTACAACGCATAGTTGCTCAGTCCAATTGCTGCTATCCAAAGACCAATTGGTGGAAGTGTAAATACTATCTTACTTCCATCTTTCAATCGTTTAATATACAGTTGTGACTAAACAATTCATACTGCTAATAAAGTATACAAAATGTACGGAATATACACAGTGTGAAGGCTAAATGCAACATCTTGTGCTCGTATCATTTTCTTTATCAGTTAGATTTTCACAGATGATGTTGGTGAATCAGTGCGTGTACTGGAAGCTGTCTGCCCCTTTGATACCTCTGACAACGTCCCATACTCAGATCATGACATTCATACACATTAGCGACTGCACTACGCGATGATGAAAACTTGGTTGACTCAACTGAGTATGGAGCAGAGGTATCAAAGGGATCCTCCAGTTATTCCGTAGGATGATGACGACCTCCACACATTCCGCACGACATTCCACACCAATGAACAGCTCTGAGTGGGGGGTAAATCCATAAACAAGGAACGATCAGTGATAATAGTGCTAAACCAATCCATCTTCGTCCACATCCTTCTTCTGTACTACAGCTTAAATAAAATTATATATTAATTAAATTTTAAGTAATCATATAATGCTTTAAATTAATGTCATAAAATTTTCATATTATATAGAGAATTATCCAATATACAATAATATTAACGAATGATGATAAATGTCCAAACTTACCTACAAGGATTTTGGGCAAAGTCACCTTCAGCATCGCTCATGCAATGATACAGCATACACTGAGCACATGATAAACAAGAAATTGTTGCTATTCCACGTCTAATAGGATCAGGTGCATACTCGCAAGATCCCCTAGGATTGTGCTGCTCAGAATATAATTCTTGGCAATGTTTACATCGTAACCGAAGATTACGTTTAATAGTATTTTTTGAAGGTTGAGACACTATAATGTCGGGTTTTTTCAAAGAACTTGCAGTATTGTGCCTGTCTAATCTATCACTTTTATGATCATCGACGATGGGATATAAATATTCATGATTAACTGTTGTGAGATGCACATAGGAGTTATCAGATCCAATATCTGCAGTTGATGTTAAAGGATGTTGAGATAGTGGTACTTTGTTGGTAGATCCACCAATGTAATGAATAGGTTTGTATGAATCAAGAAGATCTGAACACTGAGAATGGTAATTAGGTACACGAACTACTCCACGAGATGTATCCGAAGATGGACGTGGATCTAGAGGATCCACAGGTAGATTTAAGGTCTGTAAAATCAAAGAAATATTAATTGAGTATCGAATACTTAATTTAAAATATTTTAGTTCTTACCATAAAAACATCTTCATCGCCGCCATCTGCTGAATTGGCGCACAATGTAGATTCCGCAAGTCCTATAATATTAATAACAAAATACTAATAAATTTAATTATTTAATAATTGTACAGCTAACAATGATAGACTACATATTCTTTTGTACAGCTTACCATATGTACAATCCACATAAAAATGCAGCAAAATAACGAGCGCAACAAAATTAATAATTAATGATATATCACTATTTATTGTATATTTATTATTACAGATTTACTATTTAAGATAACAAAATAATAAACTTGTATACTGAATGTGTTCTTAATAATAATTATTTGTCTATATATATATATATACACATATATATATATATATATATTGTTTATATATAAATAAATAATATTTTTTAAATCTTCAGAATAAATAAATCACTTTATAATACTAAAAACACATTTTAAATACAAAGCATAAAAAGTAACACAGTATCTGTAATATAATTAACATGCTTTAAAATTTAAATTATTAATATATATTATTAAAATCTTACCTTCCAATAATTCTTCTACCGCAGTACGTACACCTTTATCAAATGCTCTTGCATCTGCTGCTGTTTGAAATGTTAATCCAAATTTTTTCTCTCCTGTTCGCCAATGGTGAAAAGTTGGCATTACCTTATTATATTCAAAATCCTTTTTGATAGTACAACTAAGAACAACCTACAAAAGTAAAGTATATATAAAAATATATTATAGTATGATAATAAAGCACTTAACATTATGATTTGCTATTAAAATACAAAGCTATATTTGTTATTAAAATACCAAGCAATATTACCGATTGATCAGTGATACGTTTCCCATAGATAAGATATTCGTGTTTTCTTTTTGTCGCACTAGGTGGAGAAGTACTAGATCCATGACCTTGTGCATTGACAGTTGTACTCGAAAGAGAATTGGTGGTCGAAGTTGTAGTGGTAATATTCGAAGTAGAGATGCTTGTACCATTCGTGTTATTAGATTGATGTCCACCCACTGAGGTTGCTCTACGTCTGACTGAAACATTAGCTAAACCACCACCGCTCAGAGGAACCCATCCACCAGAACTGTCATCTCTTGTCATTACTTGGGCACGAACCCTCACTAAGTAGTTACCACTAAAAAAAAATAATCAAAGATCAATTTGAGAGAAATCTTACATTTATTACTATATATATACAAAGTGTTTTCTAATAACAGGATTCAGTATTTAAAAATAAGACAAATAGTTCATATAAGTGTATGTCCAATATAACTATCTTTCCAAATTATAGTCAGTTTAATTTATCAACAGAATTAAAACAATTAAGATTACAAGAAGTACTCAAAATGACTACCTTTAACTTGAATACAGGTTTACATATTATCATAGATTACTTGATTTTTTCAAAAATCTTAAGTAGTGCTCGAATTTACTAGCAATCTTGCTCAAAACATTGCTCAAAGTATCTTGACATTATTAATGGATGAATTTTAGATACTCCTAAAGTAATAATCAAATGGATTCAAATCTGGAGAGAAAGTTAACCAGAAAATAAGACTTGGACAGCCTGCTATTTTGCATATTACTGCGTTAATAGCTCTAACATACAATACAAATACTTTACTTTCGCTCAGCACAAAATAAAAACCATATAACTCCTTATAACAGAAAAAACACGTGTCTATATTTATACATTATCAAGACCTTGTTTTTAAAATTTTATAAATCGATATTCAAGTAACTCAAAAACTAAGAAACTTAGAAAAAAGGTAATATTGGACATATGTTTATATGAACTTTTTTCTCGTTTCTTGTACTAAATCCACCATTAGTAATACTTCTCACTTATTAGGAAATATCTTATATATAACAAGAAAAATTGTATCGTGGAAAAGAAAAATTTAACGAGTTTTATGTCAAATTCGCCGAACGTAATTGAAAATACTTTATATGCGAAACGACATCATAAAACGTGTCAATCAATAAAATTATTAAAATTCGAAAAAGACATCCTTCCGAAAGTAAAAATGATAGGAAAGAAGGATTTCAATTTAAATGTATTTCATCTAATCACCGGTAAAATAATGAAAGAATCGTCAGTGATACAACTACATAGCAGATGTTACACGCTGACATCGATTCAATGAATGAACAGTCAGCCATGCACGAACACACCGGATGACACACCACACGTACGTAAAAAGGAGAACATACGACATACATTTACATCTGTAAATTCGTAGGAGGAGCGTTAAAAAGATAACGTGAGAGATTCCCGAAAGAGGGGGAATTTAACGGTCGTGAAAAAGTCGCACAATACGCATAAAAAAAAATGCAAGGGGGGGATACTATGGAAAGCGACACAGGAAAGAGAGAGATAGAGAGAGAGAGAGAGAGAGAGAGAGAGAGAGAAAGAGAGAGTGAGCAAGAGAGAAAGAAAGAAAGAGAAAGAAGAGTGAACGTCTCTTTGGACGATGTGTACGAAATGCATACTACTTAAAACATAGTGGGGACGCACGGTCTCATAAAAAGCGCAGTAACGTAATGAATGTTTCGTCTTTCCGTGCGGAACCATCGTCCTACGTAAAGTGGTACGATAGTATTAAAGAGAAAGAGCAAGTGAGAAGAGAAAGGGAGAGAAAGAAAGAGAAAGAGAGAGAGAGAAAGAGAGAGAGATTACTTACTCCTCTGACGACTCTGTCATGATTCGAGCAGTCGAAGCCTTTACTCAATGCCCACTTTTTCCCACACTTCACCATTTTCGTTGCATTGAAAAGACATTCGGTCGCGATTCTGTTTGTGGAGCTTTTTTAGGCTAGTGCCAAGCACAGGAAGCGCCCCAGACCTCCTCCCTCTCGCAGTCCCCGTAGAGTTCATCCCCACGCCTGACCTCAGACGACGAACAGTCCACGCCTGCTCCCTTTCGCATCCTCGATCGCGCATTTCATTTTAAAGCCAAATCCATCTCCAACCTGTTCTCCGACGATCGTCGTAAATAGGATGAGAAAGGAAATACACTAACATTATATATATATATATATATATATATATGTATATATATATACGTATACGTATATATGTTAAAATGTGTATGTATGTATCTATGATGTATGTAGTATATATATGTATATATATATATATGTCTACGTAAATGTGGATAACAGAAAGGAAGGAAGGACGACGAAGACGATCCTCGATGAACGATCGTCGCTTACAAACGTGAATTTTCTCTCGACCGCGACGTGACACTTGCGAGGAATATGTGTACTAGTCGAATAGAATCGAGACAAGCGAACACCCGTACACCGCCACCCGCCACCCGCCACCAAAGCCGCCACCACCGTCGCCGTCACCGCCACCTCGCATACACGCGCACACGCACACTCCTTTGCCCCACAGATGCAATTGACTATATAGTGAATATATCGACTCTTACGGTGGAAGCCACCGGTCTCTGCGCAACAGGATTCATTCATCGATGTTCGCTCACGCTCTAGACAAGGAGAAAGAGAGATAGAGAGTGAGAGAAAGAGAGAGAGAGAGAGAGAGAGAGAGAGGGACTTGTGCTTTACGATTAAAGCGCACACCAACGAACTGCCCTCTTCTCACTACTCTCGATTACCGTCTATGGCCTGATCGTTATATCCTTCCTTAAGTTTCAGTTTTCTCTTCCTTTATATGTCTATATTTGGTTTTCGTTTTAGGGAAGACATAAAAAAAAAAAAAAAAAAAAGAAAAAAAAGAAATTCATCCGTAATATCGTCGCTGCAGAGTTACGTCGGTGTTTTTTTTTCTTTTTTTTTTTTCTTTTTTCTTTTTTTTTTCTACATGGAACATACGAAGCGATGTCTTTCAAGGATGGAAAATTATTGTTTGAACGAAGGAATATAAATATTTGTTTTAATCCTTTCTACGATGTAGAAAGAATTTAGATATAATAATAATTGTGCCGATGAAATTTTCGTTAGATTTGTATTATTTCAATTGTAATAATTGTATCATTAGATTTTGTTTGTGTTCATTGATGTTCATAGTTCTAAATTGTCGCTATATGTCATGGTTCAAATTTTCTTTTGGCTACTATTGTGAATTATTAATTTTCTTTGAATGTAGAAAACTATTATTATATACATACATTATTTTTTAATTATTTAATTAATAAAGACTATATAACCGAGGATGACAGATTAAGAATCAACTTCATTTCAATCTAATAAACGCGGGCAAATGGACGCCATTTTATTTCTATTTCCTCATTGTTAAAGTTTCTGCCTTTTCATTGGTTGTTTGATAGGATATATCAAATAAATATTTTTTAATATACCTGCTTTTTTTTCGATGTTGTGACAATTTTACTTTTGTCAATCGGATATCATAATTAGACAATAGTATATTATTCATTATTTTTTATTTATTTTGCAAGTGTATGTAAGCCTTTATACGCATATCACTTATGATTGGACAGTTTAATACCAATTCTAAAATGTATCTGACCTATCAACGTGCATCGTTAATGAGATATATATCTAATTATATCATATTGTATCTATAAATGGACAACTAAGTATATATACGAATATAAATCGTTGTTTTTTTATTGAAAAGGAATTCAATATTTTTATATGCATTTACATTTTACATATACTTGTTCAATTGAAAGGAGTATTATTTTTTTATGAAATATGTTCTTATGAAACGATTATAGACATTAACACTTGTTATTGATATACAATTCATATGATTTATTAAAATATATTCAAGTTATTTATATTTTTGAAATATAATAATATTCAAATTCATAGAATGTATTATGCCAATTTCTATCGATATATTATGATTGATTAAATATAAATCATTGTTTTAATAGACGTAGAAACATATCCGTGTTAGCTTTTAATAAGTTTTATATGATATTTTTATGAGTCGTGCCGGCCATTGCGCGGTCGTGTTTTGGTCCTAGAAAGATGGCTGACTCTTGTTTTCACGATTCTTCGTATAATATACGGTGGTTTGAAATACATTACGAAAGTTAACGTACTGTGCATCAAATAATTACATTTATTCAGCAATAGGATTGTGTTATATTAACAGACTGAATTTTTTGTCCCTTATATTCTTCAGGTTTACGTCAATTGCGACGTCTTAAGCGTGTCGGTCTTGTAAGTTTTAATTTTATAGTTTGTAAATGATTTTTAATGTTTCATCGATTGTGTATATGAAGGAAAAGTGAAACTGAAGAACGTTGCCTAATTGAAAAAATGAATTGTGATTTAATAATCAATTTTATTTTTGGTTGTATTAGCTGTTGATCTATTAGTAATAACTATTTGGTTAGGTTGGTGTGCTAGGTAAGCGACTTACTTATGATACCTGAACGTTTTATTACGTGTTCCTTTCGGTGGTTCACGTTAAAAAATGCAGTGGAATTAAATTTTTGAACTATCAAACGAGTTGATGATTCGTCAACAAAATGGCAACAAGTGATTTTGATGTGGAGCTCTTTGAGCGAAGACTTCATACATTAAAGGATTCACAAGAATCTATACAAGGTCTTTCAGCATGGTGTCTTGAAAGACGACAACATCATAAGAAGATTGTTGCTACTTGGTTACAAGTTTTAAAGAAGGGTAAGTTATATGTTACATTGAAAATTTACAATCAGAGATTTAATATAGATATTAAATTTTAAATTATATTACAAGCATTTGTGTATTTGTTATATTAAGATATATACGTTTCTTTATATTATGATCTATTACAAAAGATTGATATTTATATAAATATTGACATTAAGTAATTAATAACGTGGTTTTTATGTGATAGTAAAAGTGGAACATCGTCTTACGCTCTTTTACTTGGCTAATGATGTTATTCAATACTCCAAGAGAAAAAATTTTGAATTTGTGGAATCTTGGGGTACTACATTACAACGTGCTACCACAATGGTCAGGGATGAAAAAGTCAAACATCGTATATTGCGAATATTTAAGATCTGGGATCAGAGACAAGTATACGATGAGGAGTTTCTTGCTGATTTATCTGGTTTAATATCAGCTGCTCCAAAAAAAAAAGTAGAACCACAACCTGCTGCAGCACCAGAAGAATTTCAAGCCGCATTATTGATTTCTACTATGAGATCATGTGCAACTCTAGAACAAGCAACAGATGCCAGGTTACGTGACTTAAGAGATAGTAATATAGATATAGAAAATGCAGAAGAGCTTTGTGCATCCTTAAAAGATCGAAGACGTGTTGAAGATGCTGAAAAAGAAGTTGATTTGGCAGTAAGAAATGTTGAAAATTATGTACGTGCATTAGAAGCTGAAATTAGAGAAAGAACTCAAGTTCTTGAATTACTTGAACAAGCGGATCAGTTTTATGAGACTCAACGTGGTGAAGTTAAAATAGTAACAAATGCAAGTACATTTTATCAATAGATAAACGTTCTGTTTAGTATATAAAATAGAAAAACAATTTAAAATGTTTTTTTTTTAGTCATTAATCAATATATATTTACACATAGGCATATCGCAACTTTGGGAGTCGGGTGAAAAACTTGAAAAAGAAATTGGATGAATTATTACCAACATTGGTCTCTCCTATTCCATCACCTGATGTGAATGCTCCATCTCCAAGTCCTGATAGCGATATAGAGCTACCAGGGGATGAAAATCAAGCTACAAATCAGTCTGCAATTATAGAAGTAGCACCTCCATCTATTTATGGTTCATACACTCATGATTATGACCCTGTCCCTGTTCCTGCTCCGGAGTTAACACAGGGACATGAATCTGGAGACTTTACTAATAATTTTTCATCGTTTATGGGAGGGAATGTAGATTTTGGTAATATGGTGAGATATAGTTTTCTCATATGATTATGCTGTTATGTATGTACAAATGATTATATATTATATGTTTTCATAGAGAAATTTGTTTAATGAAAGATCTACAACACCTACTATGATGACACAACAGTATAATGATTCATTAGAGGTAAGTTGTAATGTATTGATACATGGAATATCTATCAGTATTTAAATTTATTTAATTCTGTTAGCCAAAGCCAATAGAAGTGATCAATATGAGGCCCTCCAAAAGTGAAAACAATGAAGATTTCAATATATCTAGTTTTTTGAAAACTGTCCTTCCTTCATCAGAGGGGACACAAGATCCTGGTGGTATACCAGGGCTAGGTTTAGATATTTCTGATCCTCAAGTGGGATCTCCCCAGCGTCCTAATTATAGACATTCACCTGCATTAGGGCAGCTTCCTGTGACTCCTACGCTCTCACGAATGATGAGTGCTCAGGGTTCATCTCTCGGCACTTTAAATAATTGTCCAATGAACCACAGCACTCCTATTTCCGTTCGTAACTTACCTACCGAATCACACACTCCTTCTCCATATTCCAGTCAAAATAGTCAAAGTAATATCACTGTGCCGTTTGATGGTTCTACTAATGCGAATGTAGTAAATCCTTTACCTCCTCCACCTCTCCCACCACCTATTTTTCTCGACGACGAAAACTGCTACAATAAGCTGCCACCTAAATTTCCTACATGGACTTCTTCAACTGAAATCAAAGAACCAGCAAAATGGGAAGAAAAGGGTATGGATAATATAAAAAATAAATAAAATCCATTTTCTGTTGTAATTGGAATTACTATAAAGAATACAGTATAGTGTATTATGTATCTTTAGGTAAAAATAGTATGAATCCATCTTGGCCTGGTGAAAATGACGAAAAAAATAAGACTTCATGGATAGATGGTGCTAGTGACAGATGGGAGTCCAGTAACGACTCTGTTTGGCCTAATAATATAAGAGGGAAAAGTGAAATTCTTTCTGAGACTCCAGAATCACCACCAATGTATGAAAAAACTGGTTTTGCCGATCCTGTTGAGTACAATGATTCACAACCTCAAGAACCTCTTCTTAGTAGTGCTGGAGATGTAGATCATAGGTAGTGTATTAACGATTTTTATTCTCTCATGAAATCATGGATATATCTTTTATTACTATATATATATAGGGTGATACCAATACCATTAACATCCGAGAATCAATTACCATACAGTCTAATAAAGGCAGCAGATGTTGATCATCGCAATTTGATAAGTCTCACAGGAAGTCCTGCAAATCATAATACCATTAATGATACCACCTTGAATGTATTACCAAATAATAATACCTTATGGTCCACAAGTGACCAGGATTATCGGTGAGGATTTGTTATGTAATTATTACATTTATTTTATACAAATTCTTACGCGTGTACACATAATATACTTTATATCTTGTCGTAATTTAGACAACACATGCAGCCTGGCGATATTGTGGAGAGCGTTGATATGGAAATGTCGGACGACGAAGCGGATAATAAACCGAAAGGAAGAATATTAGTTGATGTTCGATCTCAAGATCGTGATATGAGAGCAATGAATCCAGCGCAATCTGGGCAGACTCAACATTTAGATATGGACATGCGTATGATACCACTACCTTCTTCTCAAATGTCAGTACCTCGAGGTCAAATGCTGCAAGACGTTCATGTTATTCACCCTGGGCCGCCTCCACCACCGCCACCACCGCAGTTTCATCAACCTCAAAACAACTTTCATCAAACTCAAGGAGAATTTCATCATAATGCGCCAGTGGATTTTCATCCGAATCAAGCGAATTTCCATCAAAATCGACCACCTCCAAATTTTCTTCAGAATCAGCAAGAATTTCTTCCAGGGCAGCAAGGTTTTCACGAGGTTCATCAACAGGCTCAGCAAGAATTTGAATATCATGACAATCAACATAACATTAGATCGAATCAAGATTTCCACGGAGAATCACAATTGCGCAACAGGTATCAACCAACGGACCATCAACATCGCGATGCTCCAAATTTTCATAGAAATGAAAGGAGTGGCCGCGGTGGTCGAGGGTTTCCAAGGAATCGACGAGAAAGATATTCCGATGATCATAATCATAAGCAGCGTACTCCCACAGGTATCCGAAAATCGAGGTCACAGGAACAACAGCAGCAACAGCAACAACCGCAACAACCGCAACAACCGCAACAACTACAACAACTACAACAACCACAACAACCGCAACAACCACAGCAACCGCAACAATCGCAACAACCACAGCAACCGCAACAACAACAGCAGCAGCAGCAGCAACAACAACAACAGCAGCAGCAGCAGCAGCAGCAGCAGCAACAACAACCACAACAACAACAGCAACAACAACAACAACAGCAACAACAACAACAACAACAACAACAACGCTCGTCGCCAGAAATTCTTCCAAATAGTCGTCCTTTGTTATTACAACCACCTGAAACGGTCGTTATTCTTGATGACGAAGGCATGCCCATAGCTATGCCTGATTTTGAGCAAGGTGAGGCACCAGCAGGTATGCAAGTTCTTCAAAATTCATCGCAAGAGAAAATCTGTTCGTTATCAATCGAAGATCACAGAACGCAGCAGGACCTATCGAGTTCACGTAACTCCGAACATAGTTCTTCCAGTTATCCTGCTGGATTAGATCACGCATTGACGAACGAGGAGTTGATCAAAGGTGACTCCGATAATAATCAGGAACAATCACCTCAAGAATCTGCAATCTCGTCGGAAGAAACAAAGAATCCTCGCGATGATCAGTACACCTCCGTGTCGGAATATACGGAACACGTAAATTCAGAATCTAGTCTGACGGAGAAAAGAATCGGCGATAATAATTCTTCATTGGAAAATCAAGCTCAAGAAGATTTTACGGACGCGCCTCAGCTGTCAGAACAGTTAGAGGTTTTGATTGGATCTAATGCAACATCCTCGAATGATCTGAAGAGACCGTCGACGAATGGTGATTTTGATGAGCAACAGGACGATGTGATTTGCAGCAAAAGAGTCATTTTATCGAACGGTCCGCAACAAACGGTTGCTACAGATGCCGGTTCGAATGATCCCGGATCGTGCGGTACATCGACAGACGTTCATCCTGCTACAGGATACGAGTACGATGTGCACAGTAACAGTCCAAACTTTCGACCTCGAGTTGGAGGACCGGCAATCTTCTCACCTTGGAGAAACGGTCCTCCTCGCGGTAGGAGTGGTTTTCGGGGTGGCCCTAGAGCTCCCTGGATGGATAGAGGTCCACGTGGACCGTCTTCCGGGAATTTTGTTCCGAGGGGACCAAAACGGGGTGGACAATTTCGGGGAGGTGGTTTTCGTGGTAGAGGGAGAAGTGGTAATTGGTAAATAGAAACAGAGGAAGATCTTATTGTCGAGAGCATTAGAATTTAATCAGCGAGATCAATCAGCATCATAACATCAGCACTTTAATGATATTCTGTATATATATATATATGTGTATACACATATATATATACATATATACATATATATATGTGTATACACATATATATACATATATACATATATATGTGTATATATATATACGTGTATATATATATATATATTATAATATGTATTATCAATAATCACGTTGGAATACATTCATTATTGCAAATTGAGGCAACAAAAGTGATACGTACGATGATACAGATATCTTTTCTGAGGAAGTTTCAGGGGGATTGTACGTGTGATTAATTCACTTATAAATACATATATATATATATATACACAACATATATATATACACACATATATATAAACAAGAATAACGTATATACATATATACATGTGTGTGCGTGAGTGCGTGCGTGCGTGTGTCTGTTTGTATGTAGATACATATTATATATATTATAAATACACATTATATATCTACATACACGCGAACATACATTTTGTTAATAGCGACATCATTGCAGGCGGCTCTTGTATAATTTTACAGGTAGCGATTGAAAGGCAAAAAAAGGCAGGTACGAATCTTTCTTCGATTGCCGTACTTTGTTGATGATTGACGTACCTCTATGATGATGAGCGTGTATCATTATACAAATATTATACTATAAGGAAGACTTGTGTTTATGTTTAAAATTCTTGCAACTAAAAGATACCATTCACGTTGACTCGTATAAGCCGTACAATTTAAAGATAAATTCTTCCCATGTTTTACCATTCTTCTCTCCAATCTCTCTTCTTTATCGGGATAAGTTTCTATATAAAGTGTGGAACATTAAAAAATATATGGTGCAATGCGTTACACTTTTGTCCTATCATCAAAATGCGCTCCATTGAGTCATCGTGATTTCATAATGTCAACGTCTATATCGTGAAACGATTGCCTGATTCTTCTCCTTTTTTTCTTGCCTGTTCACTTTTCCTGCAGCTTCATCGAGATCTTATTATAAAAACAGGCGTGTCAAGGAAACCTCAAAAAAAAAAAAAAAAAAAAAAAAAAAAAAAAAAAAAAAAAAAAAAAAAAAAAAAAAAAAAAAAAAAAAAAAAAAAAAAAAAAAAAACAAAAAAGAATGTATTAATAAAATCCAGTGTTTATGTTGTGGTTCACTTGGTACATTTTCCCTATTTTTTCCAAGTTGTGTCGAATAGATAAATGTTGTCGATAAATCGATTGTACGCGACGATTAACGTTGATGAAATAATAATCACAAAGCATGTAGAGAGAAGCGTTTTTGCTCGGTGATCGATCGATGACCACAACAGTGATAGAAACAGCGAACTTCTTATCGATTCAAAAAGAAAGAAAGAAAAAGAAAAAAAAGAAAATTAATTTTCTCTTAATAATTATTCTAACTTGTTGCTCGCTTTTGTTCTTTTCTGTGAATATATATATATATATATATATATATATATATATATATATACATATATATATATGTGCGTATGCAATACACACGTATACGAATTTTATTTATCATAAAGAAAAGAAAAAAGAAAAGAAATTAAAGAAGCAAATTCGCTTGTTTGATTTGCCGAACTCTCCGATAAAAGATTTTTTTAAGCACCTTCATTTTTTATTAATATAATAAACATACATAAGAACGTTCGACACTTTATTTCCGTATTATGATGTACAGAAGATGAACAAGAAAAAACAACAAAAGAAAAAAAAGAATACAATGCGTTTTTATCGCATCATATAAAACTATATGCCACGAAGTGTTTGTGCCTAAGGTTCACTTATATTTTTTAAGTTGTTGCTCCGTTGATACACGGAAGAAAAAAAAGAAAAATGTATTATTGAAAGGGAGGAAAAAAAAAGAAAATACAAAAGAAATAAGTAAATATAATGATGATATGTCGACGAATTATAAATAATAATAATAATAATAATAATAATAATAATAATAATAATAATAATAATAATAATAATAATAATAATAATAATAATATTAATAATATTCGACGTCCGTCCCACGAGGAGAAATCTTTTTATTACTTTTATGATAATCCTAGCTCGGTTTTTCGTAACGAACACGAGCGAGTATTCGGTGAGAATCGATTGGTTGAAATAAAACTCCCGCCATCATTCTCGACGCGATGTTTATTTATCGTTGAATATCATTTTTTATTTAACAAAAAAGAATCTTTGCGATTGTATTGATAAAATATCATTTCGAAAAGTTTTTGCTCTTAAAAAAAAAAAAAAGAAAAAAAAAGAAGAAGAAGAAACTATTTTTCCTATCGATTAAAAAATAGATTGTAAATTCCTTCGAGTTATATAGTTTTATTATTTACTTTTTTTCTCTCGTTTAATATCGTGTAAAATAAATGAGGAGACGTTCGGTATTGGAGTAATCTGTGATATACGTCTTAACGAGTAATATTAACGAAAAAGAAAAAAAAAAGAAGGGAGAGAGAAAGAGAAAAAGAGAGCATAGTCGACCGTGTCTCTTTCCTTTATCTTTTTCCTGTCTTCTCTCTTTCTCTCTCTTTCTCTTTATCTCTCTCTTTCCCCTTCTTTTTCTTTTTCTTTATCGCTTCGTCTCTCTTTCTCTATCCCCACCGAAAGAAGTTTTTTCGAGCGAAGTTAAAAAAAGAAAAGGAATAATTTCGAATTTTACACACGTGGAAGTATGCGGCGACAGGATTGACCGTAAAAAATTTCGAAAGCACGTTCACACACGAATATGCACACGTGTATATATGTGTATATATGTATACGTACAAATATATAAATATATGTATCGTTATTATGTATGAGCGGTTGGTTATATCATGTAACATGAAGGATCCTGCGTTTCGCGAACGAATACATTTGTTTCGTGTTCAACAAATTGTAAATTATAAAAATAATAATATGAAAAGTGCATATGCATATATTTCTACGTATAGAATAATATATATATATATATGTATGTATATAATATATATATATATATATATATATAAATATATATATTATATATTATATAATTATTATATATATATATTATAAATAATGATAACATATTATGTAGAAATGCGTACAAACGTACATATATAATTATATTCAAAGCACACACATGTATATGTGCGCGCGTGCGCGTTAAAAGAAAACTTAGTGCGGATTATATACGTACACACATACAAAACACATACTCGTAGAAAGAGAAACATATATATGCTCACGTATATAAGAGAAACGTGTAAAGTTTAGTTTTAGGTATATTATGCAGAAGCATACTATATATGCGTATCAGAAGTTCTTTTATCATGCGCTATCTAAGTGCGATAATACGAAGCAGCTTCTCGCTTGTTAATGCAAATCGATATTTTCTCTCTCCTTGTATATATATATATATACAAAAGTCATTTTTCCCCTATTCTCGTCCTTCTTCTATTTCTTCTTTCTCCTTCTCTATCATTCGCGTTAACAGGTTGCTCGATTTCGTTGTGTTGTTATTGTTGTCGTTGTTTTTGTAAAAGTAATAGTACGTACGAGCGTAAGGAAAGAAAAAATTCCAAGAAATGAAATTGAAAGTGACTTTGAATCGTTGCGAAAACATGCGCGTCACAAGAGAACGTGATGGGTGTATGCCATCGTCATTCCGTAAATTGCTCGTAAAAGTGGGCAAAGAAAGAATGAATAAATGAATATATAATAATGAAAAAACACGAGAGATCAACGCAAACGAATCGTGCAATTTTTGTTTTCGTTAGGTTTCTTTTTAAAGAATCTCAAGATTGTTGACATTTTTTAATTATATAGGATGAACGATAGAGTTATTGGCAATTTTTGTATAATAAAAGGTATACGTAGCTTTATTCAAAACTAAAAAAAGAAAAAGAAAAAAGAAGAAAAGAGAAGAAAAAAACAAAGAAATAAACATTTTTTTTATTTTTAACAATTGTTCTTACATTAGTCAGATATAGTTAATATTAGATCTTCAGCTCAGATTTACCATTTTATCTTATATAAAAAATCTTATAATTATTAAATTAAATAAATTCCGTAGAAACGTTGGCATAAAACAAAATATGCGCTGAAAAGTCTACATCTTTGTTATAAATGAAAAATATTGATGTCCGATTGTTGTACTCTGGATATAATAACTCTACTGTTTACTTTAGTAAGAAGAAAAAGAAAGAAAAAGAAGTAGGTAAAACCGGGAAACTTTAGTTAGAATATTTACGTATAAAGGAAGAAGCGAGAATGATCGAGTATGATAATAAAATAAAATGATATGCTCCATATTAACGAGGTCGTTGTTTCTTCCGTAATAATTCCGTGATCCGATAATTATAATTATTATTATCATTATTATTATTGTTAATCGTATAAGATTCAACGATGATTTTACTCGTGCTTTCTCAGGCACGGTAAAACGTTCTCGCGATATTTTATGCGAAGTAACACGCTCCATTAATTACTTAATCGCGAAAGCGGCAACGTCGTTTTAATAATAAGAAAGCGAGTGATCTCTTCTTAAAGAGAGCCTCTCAAAGAGAAAATTTCTCTCAAAGAAAATCAAATTGTATCCTTTGTAGTAACCGACCATTCGTATAGATAGACTCAGAAGCTTTTTTTCTCTCTCTTTTTTTTTTTTATACACTTCTCATTTTTACGAGCATTTTACAACATTCTCGACGCAATTTAATTCGTAAATTTCGACTTAATCCTCTCGTTGTAATAAAGAATTTTCTCTTTTTTTCTATTTTTTTTTTCTATTTTTTTTTCTATTTTTCTTTTTTTTTTTTTTATTCATCGATAAGAAAAAGTTTCCGAGGCTATTCTTATTTTTTCACAACCCCTTTGATCGATGGAATTAAAGGAAATTGAAGGTGAGATAGAGAGTATCGAATTAGGGGAATAAATGAACAGTAATGACAGAAAAAGAGAGGGGGAGAGAGAGAGAGAGAGAGAGAGAGAGAGAGAGGGAGAGAGAGAGAGAGAGAGAGAGAGAGAGAGAGAGAGAGAGAGTGAGTGAGTAGGATTGAATGAAATGGGAAGATATCTTTTCGATCTTAGCAATGATGTCACTAAGTGATCGATTTAATGAGATCTCGAGATTAGAATAGATTCAATTATTTAGCGAGAAAAAGCTCTATAACACGTTAGGCGAGAGTGTATTTGTAATAAGATCATTTTATTGTGATTTAACGTTATAAAGTTTTATACGAGATCGTATAGAACGATCGTGCATACCGTGTATGCTGAACATTTTGTACATTGCCTAATAAAAAGGATATATCATCTTTTATATTATAATTGTTTCTTCTTATTTATTTATATCCTAAAATGAATTGAAAAAAAAAGAAACAAAGAAATCGTTTCATTATACGTTTATAATGTTATTAATTGTAATTTTATATATTAATAATTAATATGTTCGAAGTAATACATTTTTTTCTTGTATGTGATAGGTAATCTCTATTTCAGGGTTATAGTAGACACGTAAAATATATGAAATAACTCGCACGTGTATGTGGTCCAGCTTAAAAGGGTTGCCGGCGTCTCGTTGGCGGCACGCAAACTCCCATATGCATATTATATATATGTATATATGTATGTAAATTTATATACACACATAAAACCAAGGTAAAAACATATGCTACATATATTATATATTACAACTAGTCGATATATTTACTTTTACTCGATTAACATGAGTTCAATGAATACTTAAGCGTCTTTGACTAAACTACGTGGCCTAGTTCTTGGCTTGAGATGAATGGCCGACATGAGTTTTCAATTTTTCTTAACAATATAGTCGATAGTTATATGAAATATAAAATATAAAATATTTTAGACACTCGGTAGATGTCCTTAGATAGATGACACATATATATATGTGTGTACAAATCTGGTGCGATATTTAATACATAATACAATTGTGTTTATAATTTATATATCTAATTTATTTCCATACAAATTTCCATAACGATAAGAAGCATTTTTAATGTTGCAAAATATCTCTAAAAATAAATTTTTCTATAATGAAAAAGTTTACTTTCAGATGATTATCATAGTAATGTAAAATTTATTAAGAACATGAAATTATATGACAAATTGATCACGATTGATTTTATTTTTTATTATATTGTTAAAATAAAAAAATCACAGGCATATACGCAGTATTTATTAAGTATTATTATTGTTTTTGTAATAATTATTTTCCCTAGATTATTGATGTAGTACGATGAAAAATTATGTTTAATTCTTTAAAAAAATCAATATGATTGTTTTATCGCAGATGGCAGCACATATTACTAACAATTACTCATCCATCCCTAATTTTCACCCTAAGCTCTTGTCAGATAGTTTCGAAATATGATTCTTGATAATTAAAAATGGATTTCACAGATAACGTGGGTGTCCTGTCGTAAAGAACAAAGTTTTGCCGATGATACGTGGGCAAAGGTCATCGAGTAACTTTTTCAAATAAATTCTCTTTTTTTTTATCTTTCGGTCTGATCAAGCGGTCAATCCAAGCATATGATCGAAACGACGTAGAAATTCTATTGTAAGAAGAATGACATAATATCATAAACGTCTTTTATAGGCATCTTCTACGGTTAACATTCACGCATGTTAACGTGCGTACCCATTAACTTGCCAATAGGGCGTTACGATAATAGCCAGCCATTAATGTATATTTACACATATATATACATATATATATATATATATATATATATATATATATATATACATAAACAGTATTATAAATTCTTAATTATCTTAATTGTTTGCTATTTCAGTCCTGTATTACGTTGGTACAAACGAAATTGTACGCTTTTTTTATTGAACCGAGTAAGATTGTATCGAAAGGGTAAAAGAATAATCGTTTGTTACCGTTCGACCTATCGGCTCGATTATGAGTAGTCTTTTCGAGGTCAAGCGTCTTTTTATCGAATTTCCCAAAAGACAAAGTGTCTGGTGTGTGGCCTCATGAAAATTCAGACGTCATAGAGATGAAAGTCTTTCATCAAGAGAAAAAGAATTTCGCATGTAAGAAGTCATAAAATTGTCTCATCATTGCGAATTTAGGAAGAACTGCAAAAGGATAAGGATACTTCGTACTTCTCTTCTTTCACTTGAAACTATCATAGTCGTAGGAGTATTAGTAGTAGTAATGTAGTAGTAGTATGTAGTAGTAGTAGTAATAGTAAACTAGTAAAGCGCAGTATCAGTAAGAGTGTTAGTTATGTAGTGACTAGCATAGTTGTGCGTATGTTTATGTGTGTATATATATGTGTATAAGGAAGTAGTGTTTGCACGTCGATGCTTTCATTCGCCGTCGTTCGGTCGATAGAGCCGAACTTTCTCTCTCTCTCTCTCTCTCTCTCTCTCTCTTTCTTTCTCACTAGGGCCCACTCGACAACACTCGGTTCTTTTCGGATTGTTTCGGTACGTAAGAGCACTGTATCTCAAAGTGGGGGAAGCAGCCGCGAGAGGGTGGTGGTTGCGTGGATCACCACTTTGAGATCAGTCGTCTCTCGGACGCCAGAGTATAGGTGTTGCGTCCGAGGTTCTTCCTAGCGCGTATTTCGCGTTTTTTCTCCCTTTTTTCACTTTGCACTACCTTCCTTTTCACTCTCTATCTTTCTCTTTAATACACATAATTCTTTCTTTTCTCGTCCTTTTTTCACAATTTTCCTTCTACAATCTTTCTTAATATTTTCTCATTGAGTTCTCTTTTCTTTACTTTCTCTCTTTCTCTCTCTTTCTCTCTCTTTTTCTCTTTTTTCTTTCCTTCTTTTGTCTTTACATCGTTTACATCACAGAACAGAGATACACATTTCGCGCCGCAAAAAGCGTGAGAAAGCTCGATGACGTTGTCACGCGATTCGGTTGATCCTTGAACATTGATTGCCCTGAAAAAGAAAAAGTGCACGAGGCAGTAGAGTGCGAAGAAAAGTGCATCGCGGGAAATATCAAGGAGTAGCGCTAACTACGAGGGTATATAGATCTATGAAGAAAACGAGTATCGTTTTCCTCGGGTTCAACAATATTTATCATCTTTTCTATTTGAGAGAATAGTGGGCGGGTAGTATATTACACTGGACTTTAGATAAAACCTTAGCTTTTCTTTTTCATCTCCAAGATTCAATAAAGGGAACGATCTCTTGTTCGAAGTAACCTCGATTTTTCGTTACCTTGTAACTCACGAAAAGGGCGAAAAAGTATTTCCTAGCTCAGCGTGGATTCGATATAATAGCTGTTTAGAATATTTGGAAAAATGCCATGAAAAAACGACTCATGCTGCGTCTAGACTTCCCCTATTCAACAAGCATTAAATTCTTATTGCATCGAGAGTCACGTTTCTTATTTAAGTATATCGGAGGGTTTATGGCTACGAGTTTTACGAATGGGAAATATTAATCATCTTTTAAACTTAAACAAACATCATTTATCAATAAATATATATCAATCTTTTATTTTTTGTATTCGTATTAGGTTAAAGGTCAATGATAGCTGATTATGAATATACACGATACAAAAGAAACCAAAGATTTCTTCCTTTCATTGAAATTTATGTATATAATTTATTCGGAATAATATAGTATATATATATATATATATATATATATATATAATATATATACTATATATATATATATATATATATATATATATATATATATATATATATATATATATATGTACATATATATATATCTATCAATCGACAAATTCTTTTGCTCTTTCGATGTAGGTATATACCTAAGATGAAAAATATAATTTCATTGAAAGTTTCACGATATGATTAAGTGAATCGTTTACGTTGATCGGTAGGGTAGTTTAAGTTATACCATTCGTCCGACGAAGATTAGATTTTATTCTTTCGATGTAAACAAATTTCGGTATTACCGATTGGATGAGTAAATACAAAATCCACGTTGATATTTGATCGGGCTTAATTAAAAACTAAGTAAACCTTGTAAAGAAAAGAAAAAAAAAAAGAATCTACAAGGAGCAGTACGTACTTGTATTTACATGTGCGTTTGTATATGCGTCTGGATTGCGTGTGTCAGTAATTAAAATGGAAACTTTTGCTTCCGGAAGTCGAACTTGCAGAGGGTAGATTATGGAACGGATGCGGGCGTCATGTTATACTAGTATTGATAGGAACTAGGTCGTACGTTTGTTACTGCATTTAGCCCGATTGTTACCTTATTTCATTTTCCTTACAAAGATTATAGTAACAGATGATTATTTCGACATATATGTATATATATATATATATATATATATATATATATATATATATATATAGTGGTTTATGTTATAATGATAATTTGTTCGTTTGATTATATTTCTCGAGATATTTTTTTTTTTTATACATTCTCATAGGAAAATTTTTTACATTTTCTTTTTGAAAAATATATGAACTCGTTCGTTGGTAAAACGATTACTATCTCGAGAATAATAAATTATACATACAATCGATTATAATTATATATGTATATATGTATATATGTACGTTTGTAAGCGCATAAAATAGCAGCTTTGAAAATCAATAGAGTCACTTATTCAAGATATTTTATTTTATTTTATTTTATTACATTTTATTATTTTTTTTTTGTTTTACGTGATCGATAAAACGATTGATGTATTTTATCTACGAACGGAACAATGACAAAGTTTTCTTTGCGTGTTCATTGTGGCCAAGCAAATTACTCGATAGGTTGTTAATTAATTAATCGAACATTGCGAATAGCACGATAATTTCAATTATTCTATTGAACGTTCATACGATCGGATATAAATTATATTTGAACAAGTTAACGTTAGGATGATGTATTTACGATGTGGAAGTTTGCAGCAGTATTTCGTTATATATGTTTCGAAGATAAAGTTTATCTTACATTTTCTGTAATCATTTCCGGAACCATATCGATCTATGCGTTTCAACGTGACCGCAATAGAATTTTTTAAAGTAGATGTATAATTCATTAATTAGTAAGAATATTGATATTCTCTCTCTAATGCGTAAAACAAATCTAAATATTTACATTCAATTATTAATGAATTAGCTTTTAAGTGATTTCGTTATTATCAAATTTTTTTTAACTTTATAGTACAAATTGGAAACATAAAAAATTACGTTGTAAAAAGATATCTAGCTCCATTGAATCTGAATTGAATGGGTGTCTAGAAGAAGGGCATTTCATAGAATTTATAAGAGAACTTAAAAACAATTCGTTGTTTGCTGTAGCAATTAAAGAAATAAAATAGTGTAATATACGCTCTTTCTTTTTTATCTTTGAAAAACAAATAATAATACAATAATAAATAAAAATTTTTTTAATGAAAATAAAAATTTTTTATATCCAATTCTATGTTCACAATTAATAAATTACTTTCTCATTATTGCATTATTATTTATTATATAAAACTAACTAGTCAAATAATTATTAGCGGTTGAAATGCCAATGGACAATATCCTGCATTATATGCCAAATACCTCTGAGCATATTTTCTCATTATTTTCCAAAATAGAATAGATCGTAAATCTGCATTAAATAAAATAAAAAAAAAAAATACGTATGTATATATGTATATATGCTTAAATTATTAAAGAATAGTAGTTATTATATTTTCACATTATTGTGATATTTTTATATTTACGTTATCATCATATTAATTAGAATTTAACGAAAATCATAATTTCGTTTTTCTTTCGGTATAAATTTTGTTCAAAATTTTTTTTACACATATATAGAACTTTTCGTAATTTCATATAAAAATCTTTTTCATGCCGATAATAGATTTAACACAAAGGTTAAACAGATACGTCTCTTTATTAATTCCACTTGTTACTATAAATTGCGCATTAAATAATTGAAAAATGCGTGGATGGTATAGTAAGAAGACACGGATATAATGAAAGCCATATGAATCAAATAGAAACGTAAATAATAACTGTTGAAAAGATATTGGTGATGGCCTTCTCTGTGGAATTTTAATATTTTAAGTAGAACCTTTTGGAAAAGAGTACGATAACGAGCACGGTAACGAGCTTTATTGAAAAGATATATAATCGACTTAACTAAGAGCATAGAGCGAACAAAACTAAGATATTTCCGTAACTTGTTGTATGAAAAGACGTGATTATTCGTTCGTGATATAAGGCATTCATAAAATTCATCCAAGTTCAATTTAATTTTACTGATTTCAATCAAACTTTTATAGTAGAAAACTTTGAATCGTTTACTATTAAATATAAGTATCTAGTAAGTACGTAAATGTAGATATGTGGATATGTAGGATGTATAAGTAATGGGATGTTTCTTTTTAAAAAATTATTTCGAAATAGTAGAACAGAAATTATTTATTGCTTTTTTTTAGTCTTGTTTTTATAGATTGACTTTATTGAATATTAACAAATCGTTTTTGTACGTAGGCATTTTCTTTAAAGAGGTACGAAACAAACGAATGGTAATTATACTTTGTTTTCTTTTCTTTTCTTTTTTTTTGTTAATTTTGTTTTATCGAATGGAATCCATACCTTCTTGTAGTATAATTCTTGTAGTATAATGGAACATTTAATTGTAACAATTCTCATGTTCGTATTCTTCAAACTAATAACTACATACTTGTTAACATATTATACTTCTAATATGCTAGAACCGTAATCTTTTAATTGCCTCGTCTCATATTAACAATTATTTATCTTATCTATAATTCAATCTTAAGAATTAACATTGTTAGATTTTTTCCTTTGCAGGAGCACTAAAAGCATCGTTTTATCAGAAATATTCAACCATGCCGCTAAACGTGATACGGATTATTGTAACATGTGTTGCAACTTTAGAAATGATACCGACGTTTATTAATTCAGAGATTTGAAGATTACAATATTGAATCAATACAAACGGTCAACATGTCGAACGTGTTCTATAATTTCAATCATTTTTATATGTTGGATTATTGTCTGGATTATTGTTGGATTATTAGATCGGGGATGATAAGAAACGAAATAATTTGTTAATTGTGATAACGCAGATTAAAGATGATCAGAATTAATCGATCAATCAATTAATTCAATTGACAATTTGAAATCCATACTTTGAACATTTCGACATAGTTATGAAATGTATTCAACATAGTTATGATACGTATTCGACATAGGTATGATAAGGTGATATATCTTACACTTATCTGTAATAAGCCGTGAGCATTCACAAAATATTTCATCTTACTTTTTCTCTAATTTCTCTCTCTCTCTCTCTCTCTTTTTCTTTTTATCTCAGTCTTGTTAGTACATTTTGTCGATAGTACATTTCGCTTGGAAAGTCGTTAGAAAGTGGGCCATCGGATTCTGAACGAAAATTAAAGCCCCGTATGCATCAATTGGGACTGTTAGTGATAGGAGGATTTACAAAACGGAAAGTTTCGTAGTTCGAGTAATTAAAGAACATAAACATTATCATTTATTCTAGAAATATAGATAGATATAGAAGGTGAATGTGATTCATTGAAAATTGTCCTCTTGATAATTATTAGCAAACTTCGAAATATTTTACCTTCTTTTTTGTTTCGAATAATTCGTGAGAAAATTAAAAATTAATTGCTATAAAATATTTATGTACCATATATACATATATATATATATATATATATATATATATATATATATATATATATTTTTTTTTTTTTTTTTTTATTTTTATTTTTGATATTATAGAATTCTTATATGATCTGAATACAGTATATAAGATTTATTTATTTAAATATTTTTTGTAAGTGGTTTTTTTCCTTACTTTCGATTTTCTATTTATTTATTTATTTATTTATTTATTTTCTTCAGGAAAGAAAACTTCTTTAATCAGGAAGAGTAATATCTGAGAGAGCATGAGGATTGTTAGTTTAGCAAAGAATGATATCCATTACGTGGGTAGATTTTAATTATCCAATCGAGGTATAAGCGAGATGGAGAAGAGGGATGAAAAGGAAAAGCATTGTTTTCGATTAATTCAACACGGACCAGTGGATTCACGCGACAAGTCCTACGTTAATTAATTTTTATTCTGGCTTCTCCAATTTATCGCGCCGTTGGCGACCGATCGTGGGAATTCGAAGACACTCCCAGTAAAAAATATATATATAAATGAATAACATATTTTTTGGAATATGCTATTTAGTAATACACATATGCCTTGAAACATTGAAATATAAAAAATAAGCAAATTAAATGAAAAAAAAAGAAATATGTAAAAAACTATAAAATATTACATTCACTTAACGTTCAAGAGAAAATTATGTATATATATAGAAACAATTACAAATTTGACTTTTATGTTGAATACTGATTAAACGAAATAATTTAATAGGAAATCTACTATATATTTTATAACATCTACATTATATATCCAATATTTTGTTTTTATCGATTATGTACCAAATAAAGAAATCCATATGTATTCTACATAAAGTAATGAATATCGAATATTCACATTTAGTTAGTTAATTAATTTGATTAAAATTAATATTAAATGTAATTGATATAATAGTGGATTTTGGAAAAGCTTTTGATGGTTAAGCGGAATAAAAAGGATCGAAAGCTTTTTTTTTTTTTGTTAATCAGTCTAATCTTACATTTTTTTCGAAAAATATCGAAAAGCTTGAGAATAAGTGGATACAGATTCGAATGGTTTTGTTTGGTACGTGTCTTCGAGTACGAGTGATCGGTACGCGATCGAAGCGTTCCAAAGATAGTAGCCCCCTCTGTTTATATTCCTTCGCGTGCAGCTTTAACTAAAATGAAGAAAAAGAACGTTAGGCGAAGGAGGAGAAGGAGGTACGAAGGGTTGGGAGTGGCGGCTTATCGACGAAGCGTTAAATTCTGCAGAATCGATGATGCTCTCGGGGGCGCGTCGACATCTTGGATCATCGTTAAATTCCTCCTAACGTGAGCTCTCTCGCCTTCCGATCGATGATCCTTAGGCCGATTGATACTACGGTGACACATCATGTTATCTGAATCCGCTGTTCGAAAATTATACTTCAAGAAGAGGCTGAAAATCGGCGACTTGCCGGATATATCGAAGATTAATGCACGCTCTCGGATAATAAAATGAGCAAGAGCGTGGAATTGCTTGCTGGATCGGAGGACAGTGAACCAATACCAGCCGGTGAGTAAGTAGTCGTTCGATCCTAAGATCAAACGCTCATTTCTTTATTTTTCATTTTTCTTTTTATTTTTCTTGATGTTTTGTTTTTCCATGCAATGCATTTGAAACAAGTACATATATTAATCGTGAACTTTCTCAATGGAATGTTACATTAATAGAGAATTTCAATTTTTAAATCCGTTTCGTTATTGATAATAAATGACCATGATCGATTTTAATTATTGTAAAATTTATAAAATTCGAACTTTTTAATAAAATAAACGACTTAGAAAATATCTAAACTATAATTAGAGCGTGAAACTGTTCGTAAATTGGTTCAATAACAATGGAAACTTTTAAGAAAGCAATAGTTTAAATAGTTTTACGTATAATACATCTATATGATCAAGAATATATTGAAGTCGATGATATGACGATAGTTTGATAAATTAAATCATTGACAATCGGATGCTGATCATTTCCACGTATTATACTAATTCTCGGCGAATAGACGTTATGCGCGAGACGGAAGAATATATCTTGGCGACAAGCCAAATATTATCGCGCAATTGCAATGTGGGGTGTGTCGAATAGATCTCTCATTTGCTATTATAGAAGATGAGAAATCAATAGATGACATATTTAAATAATATTTAAAAATAATTTATTATAACGGTATATAATTAATATTATTATAATATTATAAAAATATAAATATTATATATAATTAATATAAAATAAAAATATGATAAAAATATATTAATAAAATATATTTAATAAAATCTCGACTGTATATAGAAAGCTCAATGTAACGTTATTACAATTTTATACAACGTAATATATATATATATATATATATATATATATATATATATATATATAATAGCCATTTCTTAATAGTTAATCTTATATAAAATTATAAATATTTTTACAATAATAATAAAATATAAACATATTTTATAATTAATATTATTTAATAGTATAAAATATATATTTAAAAATAATATACTTAATAAATATTGTTTCTCTCAACTGTACACACTTGAATGTAACAGTATATAACACTATATCATTCTTAAATGCACAACTCTGTTCTTTTGTCACTTTTTAAAAATCCTTCACATACGTACTTTTGTATGTTAATGTTAATATTTTAAACGATCTCCAAACATTTATTTATAGCATCACACGTACATACCTTGACTTACTTTTATATATATATATATATATATATATATATATATATATATATAAAACACATTCTATTACTTATTTCATAGAGTGATCTCAAAGTAATGTGCAAAAATTTTTAATTGATTCTACATTACTTTTAATGTTTCATTCAAAAAATGTAAAAAAAAATTATCTCTTATCTTCCAACGTGCTCATTAAGAGATACGGGCGAACAGAATTCCAGTCGATATTCTTCGACAACTTCAAAGCAGGGTAATTCCTAAAATGGAACACGAGGTCCGTGTAAAATTGAGTGAGTTTTTGAGGACGTACTTACGAATTTACGCTTCGCGTTGAATTTTTATTTCTGACTCGATACCATTGAAAATCTTACACATATACATAAATAAATACATAGATACATACATACATATATACATATATTCGCGTTCTTATTCTCATTGGATCAGCATGTCTACAGTATTGAACGGCAATGTGATATATTAGAGGCACCCTATCTTATATGCTCTTCTTGGAAGGAAGGTCAGAGGTAGAGCTCTAAGATTAAGCTTCGAAGAGCAAAGTAGTAGTAGTTACCATCTTCTTTGTGTTCTTCCTTGCACGTTATTATGGAGAAAAGCTTTTCAATCTTTCGATATAAAAAATGTCTGTAAATCTCCGTTTCTTTCTTCTTCTTTTTTTTCTTTCTTTTTTCTTTTTTTTTTTTTTTGAAATAAGCTAATTCGTCTATCACTTTTTTTTCTTTATTCTCCTTTATCAGTTTTTAATTTTATTTGGAGCGGATCATGAGATATCTTTTTAGTTTCTGTTGGATTGGCAACTAAGTGATTGCGGAAAGTGTAAAGTCCATCTATCGACAAAATCCGCAATCACTTAGTTGCCAACCCAATATAAAGATTGAAAAGTCTATAAATACTAAATGACTTTGAAGTAAGACATTTATATATCCGTAGATATATATATTTTCAATCGTATTATATTTTGATGCTAAGAGGAGCTTTTTCTAATTTTTTTTTTTATAATTCCTTCATAATCATGTAGTTGGTTTATGAAAATTTGTAGTTTATATATATATATATTTTTTTAAATAGAGCGTGTATTATTCAAAATTGTTTTTAAAATGAAAAATATCGATTAAATCGTACGAATAATATTGATTCTTATTTTTTTTTCATTAATTTTTTATTATTTCAATAAATAATAATCTTATTTATTGGATTTATATAATAATATTTGTGCTATTTTCATATAATGTTGCCTCATTATGTTTATAAAAGATATGTAAATAATGTATACGTTTCTTCTCCTTATTTTTTAAAATATAATATTATAAGTCTGAAATATAGAAACTAAAGCTTGGAGTTGAAAAAAAAATTTAATACAAAATAAATGAAAAATATTAATGGATTAAGAACGATCAATATTATTCTCCCGATGTCATATAAATATTATTGATAATGTTATTAAATATTAATAAATTCTTATCAAATGAAAAGAGCATTACATTAAAAGTAATTTCCTATAAAATTATATTCTATAAAAAATATCCTTTTCTTTATTGTTTCTTGGAAAAGTATTTTTCATTATGCTCTTGTAGCACTTTATTCCTCCATTTTCTATTTTAGGAAATTACTTGATAAAGAAATTACAAACAACGTAGTAGATAATACTGTCATATATGCGTTACATATTGCATATATACAAATACTGTATTCCATTGTGAGTTTAAAATGATAATTTTTTTTTTTTTTTTTTTTTTTTTTTTTTTAAATAAAATATTCAAAATTTATAAATCCATTGTTAGTACATATTTGAAGGTAAATGTTTATTAGTTTCATATCACCTAAAAACCTTTTTTTAGAAGGGATAAAGAAATTGGGTTATAGAGGGTTAACTTCTTATTTCACAGAAATTCTTTTACGAGGACAGAGCTGTTCGAAAATAGTTTAAGGCAAGTCGTTAGACTCCTTGTTCTTGATTTTATGCTGCTGGCTTTCCGCTGTTAGAATCAAACACGTTTATTTATTTAGCTATAAGAGGTCGGAACCACGTTGAATCATTCGATGCGTGTGTGGCAATGAACGACGATTGGTTCGTGCCTGTCGTATAATATATTTCGTGCTTGCGAAAGCAAAACGAAAGAAAAGAAAAAAAAAAAGAAAACACGAAACGAAACATTTCTCTGATATTCATTACATTAACAATGCCTTTTAATTTGACTAAATGTACTTTCCTTCATTTTATCGCGAATCATTGCGCGTGTTAAAGCGACAAAGAATTCTATTGGGGAATCCTTTTAAAAAGTTATCCATTTCCGGTATTACGTTTATCGTGACTTTAGTTGATGGCGTGCACGATTAATGAGACCTTTTTCTTTCGCGCTAGTGTCTACGAGAGGATGGTGATTTGTATAATATTCTAAAGTTGATATAGTCTGATTTAGGCATTCCTTCATAATTTCACGTTGTTATTATTTCGTGTTATATAAATAAGGAAAAAATAATTCAATTTATGATATTTGAATTAACGAGATAACGGTCACGAGAAAATGAAATTTACGTTGCCTTCGGTAGTATAATATTTTTTTTTAATTTATTATATTATGCTTTTGTTGTATTGAAAATTCAAAATGGCGGCATTAATGACATGAAAATTAATTCCTTTCAATCTGGAATCATTTCTAAAGTGACACTATAATTAATTAATAAAAATAATAAAATAGAAATTAACTCTATTAACAAATAGCATTGAGATATATATTTGGATATGATAGCTTTATTAAAATGCATTCTTCGTATAGGAAATAATTGAGATAATCTAAGTTAAACATTTAATTTAAACATTAGGAGTTTTAATAATTTTGGATACGTCATGTTTGTTCCATGCGCGGCTTAAATCTTGTTATCTCTGTGTTCAAATAATAACTTCACGCTCTCATAAAAAATACAATAACTATTCAGTTTGTTCAAATCGAAAATTAAATGAAAAACGTATCTTTTTATGAATCATCTAATAGTAAACCATTTTTTTTCGGTTTTTTGCAATAGTCACAATCGATGTAGTTTAAATTAATAGTTGATAATATTTCAAATATTCCTGCCGAGTTTTAATTCTTTCAATTGATGCATTTGCAATTTGTTATGAATTAAAAAAATTTTTGAAATACCGCCATTTTGAAATCAAAAGTAGAATCAAATCGGGACTATTGGATCATCGTGGCATGTAATTCAATTTTTTAATAGAAAATTCAAGTCAATTTGTTCAACCATTTACATTGTAGAATTGATATGTGCTTGCTTGCGCACACATGCACACATATACATACGTCCACACAAATGTGAATGAATATGCATGCGTCGAAATATATTACGTATAAAATTTTATTAAGAAACATAAAAGTTAGATAGAGATTTTTCTTTAAATAAACTAATTAAAATGTTCTTTCCACCGCCATTTTCTGATCATTATTATAAAAAATTTCAAAGAAATTCATTGTTATGCACGACACTTATTTTACATATCCCTATAGAATTTGATTTCTTTCTATTGTATATATGATTTTTTTTTTGAAGAATTTTTTAATTTATGAAAATACTGCCATTTTAAAACAGGATGTTGGATCGTACCGGAATTACTTATGGATCTTGCAAGTAATTTTATTTTTTGTATAAATTTCTAATCGATCTAATTCAGTCATTTAGATGGTGGACTGGACATAGAGACACACTGCTACAAACATATATATATATTTATACACACATACACACACACCCACACATACATATATATATATACGTTTAGATTTTAATACGAATATGAACTGTCTTCGGTCGTGCCTAAAAATGAATGAAAGTAAAACAAAGAACAAAAAAAGAGGAAAAAATATGAAAAAAATATGGTTGTGGATCACATGTTCAGATAACACGACAGAGGAAAGATCCAGACTGAATTTGAACGGGAGCAGACAGCTTTCGAAAAGCGCCACGGAGCTCCGGAACAACGAAATCGAGAAACTCTCGCCGTCGCGGCGCGGCGAGGTCGGTGGTGAGTCCGGGGTGATACATCACCACCGGCATCATCGACACGCGACGTCGGTGGCACAGCGTACGCACACATTCTTTGCGACTCTGAAAAGCCGCTGGTCTCGTAGCCGTAGTAAAGAACGAAAAAAATCGAAGGATGGTGGCGGAGTATCAACGACCCAAGAGTCAACAAGCTTTAAGACACCTGGCATTGAGTCTGATTATACGGCTGATTATTCCTCCGAACATAGCAGGAGTTCATCGGCTACACAAAGTCCAGCCAGGCATTGTCTCAAACATCCTGGTAGGTTTTATTATTTTTTTTATTGTTTAAAAAATATTTTTTTCTCTCTTTTTTTTTCTTTTTTTTTTCTTTTGTATATATTGACTGCCAACATAAATATTGTGCATTTTATCTTAGAGGTCACAGTTGAGTTTTTTATTGTAATTATGCAATGATAAATAATTGCGTAATGTGATCAAATAATAACTCGAAATAGTCCTGTAAAATCATTAGTCAACAAAAATTCGTAAAAATGAAAGTAACATATTGCAAAATTTGTCACGGTCGGCGACAACATTTTTTATACTGTTTTCTTTATAATCTTGTTCCTGAATATTTATTAATTTTAAAATATTCGAAATAATAATAATAATAATAATAATAATAATAATATATATATATATGTATGTGTATAATATATAATTATAAATAATAGTATTAATTATAAAAGATAATCTTTATTTATAATAACAATTTAATATGCTTAACTTAATGACAAAAAATGATTTTGATCTTGATGAAAGTTTCAACAAAAATTCCATAAAGTTTCGTCACGCTTCTTGACACTTTCTAATGCAATATGCAATGACTTTGCTCATTTTTTTTAGCACACCCTCTATACTCTCTTTACGTAGTACTTAAAGGGAGTACCCTTTTATCTTCTCTTCCACTAAATATGGAAATTTATATTACGGGTGATGCTAAAAGAAATTAAAAAGACCTTCCTTTGTTTTATTATTCTTTCATCCATAGATTATATCGAAATAATTTTGACGGAATAATAAACAGAGATTTACTTGATTGCTGTTCTGAATAATTCTATTCTTATTCTCGGTAGAACATTACAATATTAAAACGATAAAACCAAAGGAAACAGAAAAGAAAAGCAGATTTCGTTCTTAGCTATAACGAAACATTACATATGCATTATTTACTGATAAAAAATATCTTTAGAATCACCGCTGACACGAGTAGGAAGAGACAAAATCTTAACCCTGCAAGAGGATAGTCCTGGAAAATGCAGCGATGCATCTTCGAAGGGATCTTTGAATCGTCAGAGTTTCAAGGACGTTAATACGAGCGAGGAAGCACGCGGTTCCATGTCGAATCAAGATGGGGCCTTCGTTCAGGACGAGATTATACGGAGGAGGGAGATAGCATTGAGACAGCACGCTTTCTTTCAGCTTCGTCTTCACATTAGGAGGGGTGTCAATCTGATGGCCATGGATAGATGTGGTAAAGGAATCATTTCGAAGGATTATGTTCGTCTTAATGGAAAAAATTTTATATAGAAAGATTACATATAGGTAATATATATATGATATCTTAGGTGCTAGCGATCCTTACGTGAAGATAAAGTCTGCTGGAAGGTTATTGCACAAATCACGAACGGTGCACCGTGATTTAAATCCAGTTTGGGACGAAAGCGTGACTCTGCCAGTAGAAGATCCTTTCCAACCGCTTACCATCAAGGTAGGTATATTATCATTAATTCATCCCCTTATTATACATATTCGTCAGTTAGTTTATTTCTTAGTTCGTTTATCCTTCATCCTAGTCAATGTCAAATATGTCTTTCAACAGAGCAGTTAGAAAATCAGAGTATCGATCGTTTTATCTGCCTCTCTTGCTGTTTTTTTTTTCGACTAGCAAACGACCTTCGACGTTTCGACAGGTCTTCGATTACGACTGGGGTCTCCAGGATGACTTCATGGGAGCTGCTCAGTTGGATTTGACGCAATTCGATCTTGGCTATGCTCAAGACGTCACTTTGGAATTAAAAGATCCAGCCAGGCCGAAGCAACATTTGGGTGAAATCTGTCTCACTGCTACGCTATGGCCAAGAAATCAACAGGAAAAGGAACAGGTATTGTTTTTTTCAAATTTGATAATTTCATTGTAATGACTATTCGACGAATCGAATGTAAAAACAAACTCACGATTGATTCTCTACTTGTACAGGTTTTGCATCTCAAATTCGACTTTTTGCAAATCAAATTTTGCTAAAAATTTTCTTTTTTTAAATTCCAATAGTAAAAAATATAATGATATGTAAATTTTTTTTTTTAAAGATTTGAAATTTTGTAATGCAAACATGTAGTACATAAAAGTTTTTATTTAATAGTAATTAAGACAATTCATAATTATATAAAAATACTAGAACGAATTTTTCCAAAAATTGTTCTCAACCATTTAATTTTATGATGAGTTACAGTTTTTATCACTCTTCAAAGATTTATCGTGTTGTGATCGATAGTTTAATGCATCAAAATCAAATTAAATTTGTTTTTTCTAAATGTGATTGTATTTATAATATTGCAATACATTGTTAAAATCGGACAATATTGTTATCAGTTTATATTTGAAAAATATTAATAACTTATGCATAATAAAGCCGCTTGTCGTGTAATAAAAATAACTTATCTATAGTAGTGTCTTATCACTAGGTCTTATCTACATTATATTATCAATAACCAAAAGATAACCCACCAATAATATTGAACGGTTGAGTTTGTTTTGTTAAAGGATAAAATTAAATTTGCTAAAAGTTGATTTACGAGCGCAAAAATCTGTAAAGAAAAATCATGATATATAATACGGGAATTTTTAAATTTCATTAAAAATAGTGAGTTTAGAGAAAGTTTATATTATTTTTTTTTCCATAATATTTTTATAAAATTGATTTGAATATTGAAATTTGTATGTCATCAATTTAAACCATTTTTCTTGTTTTATTATCAGCATCGAACATTAAAATTCTTTGTGATATTGTTCTACTTCAAAAAATTATTTCACGTTACGTATTATGTTAGTATCATAACGTTGATGGAACAATTTGTCAAGCTTATAGATCGTTGGTATGGTGCCTGTCTCCGTATACGTCACGATCGTTCTGTCCTGTTATCCATTTATGTACTCAAGAAATTTATTATCTATAACTGATGATTGCATCGTAGAGGTTTCAATGTATTCCTTTCGAATATTGATAACATGCGGACTTTAACAAACATTTCCTTCATTTTTGATAAATTTCTTGAATATTTGTTGTTGTACATAAGACTTATTTATTATTGTAAATAAGGTTTTATTGTAAGGTAAAAAAAAATTCTTACAATACAATAAAAAGAAGTATTGTGTACAATAAAAGTAAAGTAATTTATCGTATATACATAAGACTTGTTTATTTATCGCGTATAAAACTTATTTTACACGATGGTGAAAATTATACTTACGATAAAAAAAAAAAAAAAAAAAAAAAAAAGAAAAAGAAAAAAACAAAGCAATTCGATTGAGAGTAACAAGGATTAAGTATAAGTACATATTTATTTGATCAGTATGTTTTATTAACTAATGATAAATATTTTGTAAAATAAATGATCAATTTATACGATGGTCAATATTTTGATCAGTATAAATAATAAAGTATCATATTTGTATCAGAGTTGCGCAACTTATATTACATATTGACTTTTTATTATAAATATTGATCATTTATTTATAATATTAATCAAATTTGGAAAAATACTGAACCAATAGATACTAGTCATTTAAATTGAGCGCTATTTCACGAGCACAGTCAAGGAGGTTACTCAACACGGACGATGGCAGGCTCAGTTATCAAACTTGTTTACCATCCTACGTAAGTTTCCTGGTGCGTCGTGTGGAGAGGGAAAAGAGGCAGACGGACTCGTGGCCGCCTGGTACGATTAAGTTAAACGCGTTGAACGTGTCAGTAGAAACGCAAACGTTACGCGATAAAGTTTCCTCGTTCACGTTACTTATTTTTACAAAGAAGAGTTGCTGATGCGGGTGTTACGTGGGAAATGTCAACCTTTCGCAACGAAACGACTATGCTAGGATATGTTCTATCAACATGTGTTCATATTTTGACGATGACGGATAATAAAATGTGGTATAACAAGTGTGACATAATAATTTCAAAAGGATTTTAAATTTACGAGCTTACTTTTGTTGTCAACGAGAAAAAGAAGAAGAAGAAGAAGAAGAAGAAGAAAAAAAGAAAACAATAAAAGAAACGAACGATACGAATTTATTAAATGATCTTCAACGAGTTGTTGTGTCTTATCTTTTGATCTTCTTCGTGAGTCATATATTTTAATAATAGTGTGTTTTTTTTATATAATCCCGGTTGCCCTTCTCTCATTGTGTTATTATCGACTTAAGAATATATTTTCTTACAAGTATTGTATACGAGTTATGAAAAAGTTCGAAAGATAAACAGGTATGGAATGACCAGTGAATTGACATGCGTGTATGAATCATCATTTTAATGTGCTATTATATCTGTCATATGAAATGAAAAGTTTCCACTTATATATATATGTGCATTCATTTGAATTATTAATTTAAACCAAGTCGAATTGTTTCTTCTAAGGAAAAGAAATATTTAAATTTCAAGAAAGCAAAAAATTCGTGACCTCTGATTTTATTTTGGGCTAGTTATTATTTTCTTGGAAATAAGATGGAGATTGTATTCTAGGAAATAATAATTTCGTTGATCATGAAGATAATAAATTAAAGAGTGAAAACTTGTTTAATACTGAGTAGAAATATGAGTTCGATCGATTGCTTAAGTAAATAAGTCGAAGAATCAGATAGAGATATATACGTAACTAAGGATTATTTTGATATCTCTTCTAAGCAGATAACTTCTTTTTTGCAATTAAATTGGATAGAAACGGAAAAGGCAAATTCAAAAATTTCTTTACGTTTTCGAAAGGATTTAAATTTATTCGATCAAAAGATTACTTTCGTTCGTTAAAGAAATAAAAAAAAAGAAAAAGAAAAAAACAAAAAGAAATTGATAAAACATGGATGATTCCAAGAAAAAGGACACCGATAAATGTCCGTCAAAGGAAGTGTCAGCGTTGAACGAAAAAGTGCCTGTTGAAAACTCGAAAAATATTGATTCGGAAACAACAATAAATAGTTTACCATTGGACAATGATTCTTCAAGTAATTTTTACTTTGATCTGAAAAAACATTCTGGTGAAAAAGTTCCTTTGATGGGAACCTCAAAGGATGATTCTAAGGTTAAGCATGAGGAAACTTCGATCGTAATAGATCCATTGGTGGTAGCATCGCCCTCGATTAGGAAAGTAAGCGTAGAAAAGGAGAAAAAAGTCGAGAGACAAAAGGAAAAGAGAACAATAGGAGCATTGAAGAGTTCGATAGATAAAAAATTAGTCTCCGTTGAGAAAAAGCTTGAGGATCGAGTCGAAAAAATATGGGAGGATAACATCGAAAAGCATCCGTGGTTGATACCCATTGAGAATTGGATCATCGATCGATGCAAATCCGACACGAACGATAAATCTCATGTTAAAAAGACTCAAGAGACTAATCTCAAGGGCACGGCTTACGAATTTAAATTCACTGTGGCCGAAGGAGACAACGAGGAGCCAAAAATTGAAAGCGTTTTGAAGGAAAAATCAAAAAGAAAAATTCGAATGGATTCGCCGAAATTAGAACGATCTTCTGTCGATGAACCAATTGCAATTTCACATTTGAAAAATCTCGAGAAACCTTTCCGATCGCACAGTGCCGAGGATGTATCTACTATTGGGAATCGGCTTACAGATTCGGAAGGGTTTTTGAGATTGAAAGAAATCAAACCGAATAATCCATTGTTAGATAGATTGATGGATAATTTCAAAGAAAAAATGGAAGACATACAAAGGGTATCGACATTCCTCTTTTTTGTTTTTTTTTTTTAAAGAATTTTTTACATTTCTATCCCCCCACAATAACTGTCATTATTTGAATACATACACATATATGTTTACATGATTTTAGAACATAAATAATTTAAGATTCTCGAATTTCAGTACTTTCAGAAAACCAATCGATTGGCGGACGTGAATAGAAAACTAAAATCGCAGATATGGAGTTCGGTGGTAACAATTGTTCTAGTTGAAGCAAAAAGTTTGTTGCCGATGGATATAGAGGGTTTGTCCGATCCCTATGTTAAATTTCGGTAAATATATAAATAGATACGTATATATAGATGAAGAGTTGCCAAATATATATTGAACGTTTTAATCAGTATTTTATCAATATTTTTCTTATTACTAAATATAAATGATATTTAATGATAAATATATAAAAGAAGTAATCTCAATTACGATTTTGAAAATTTTTTTCTAAAAAAGAAAAAAAAAGCTAGAAGATATTTATAACATTTTATGAAAAATAACGAAAAGACATTAAATAGTTTGATCAATTTATAGCCTCGGTACGGAGAAATACAAATCAAAAGTGGTGAACAAGACATTAAATCCTGTGTGGCTCGAACAATTTGATCTTCACCTTTACGAGGACCCTTATCTAGGACAGGAATTGGAAGTAACAGTTTGGGATCGTGATAGAAGTCATCAGGACGATCTTATGGGTAAAACCGTAATAGATTTAGCAACGTTGGAACGAGAAACTACTCATCGATTATGGCGAGATCTCGAGGATGGTTCCGGAAGTATTTTTCTTCTGTTAACAATCAGTGGAACTACAGCGAGCGAGACTATAAGCGATTTAGCTGCACATGAAGAAACGCCTAGAGAGAGAACTAATTTAATAGAAAGATATTCTTTATTAAATACGTTGCAGAGACCTCGCGACGTTGGTCATCTGACAGTGAAGGTAATAACAGATAATAGTTATCTTTGTTAGGATAATTAGTATGTCAAGATACGTAATCGTATTCGACTTTCGTAGTTGGATTCAACGTTTGAATTAAAAAACAAGGACGTTTACATCGACCGTTCATTAAATATACAATATTAAGAGTGACTATGTTTCTGAGACGAGTCTTTATAACTAATAAATAGATTCTTCTTTGTAAGCTTTTAAAGAATTTGTTCCTCGTTCTAAATGGGAAAAGTAGATCTGGTTTATATATCCATTAATTCTTTAAAGCTTTCTCATCCGTCTTGATCAAGTACCATCGATATTGATCTTTCAAGCTGGCGCTCGGTGTTCATTGCTTTTCAGATATATCGAGCTCAAGGTCTTGCAGCAGCTGATCTCGGGGGAAAGAGTGACCCTTTTTGCGTCCTGGAATTGGTGAATGCTAGATTGCAAACGCAAACTGAATATAAAACATTGGCTCCTAATTGGCAAAAGATTTTCACTTTGTAAGTTGTTTAATTCTTCCTGATCTGATGTATGTAAATATTAATACAATTGGAATCATAACTTTCTTTGTTTTTTTTATGTGAAGCAACGTAAAGGACATAAATTCAGTCCTAGAGGTAACCGTTTACGACGAGGACAGGGATCACAAAGTTGAGTTTCTTGGTAAAGTTGCTATTCCTTTATTAAGAATTCGTAATGGAGAGAAAAGGTGGTACGCTCTGAAGGATAAAAAATTGAGAGGTCGTGCTAAGGGAAATTCACCACAGATTCTTCTGGAAATGACTGTAATTTGGAACGTATTCAGAGCTTGCATTAGAACTTTAAATCCTAAGGAAAAGAAGTATATGGAACCTGAGATCAAGTTTAAGAGACAAGTCTTTTTGAGAAACGTACTTAGGCTCAAAGCGATCATACTATTCTTCATCGAAATGGGAAAGTATATACAGTGAGTGGCTTTTCTTGAAATTGTAAATATTATATAGAAACAAATAATAATATCTTTAAAAATTATAATTAACTTTACAGAGCATCCTTTGTCTATTTTACATTTCTTTTTTCTTTCTTTCTACGGTCAGGAGTTGCTGGGAATGGGAAAGTAAACCAAGAAGTATCATTGCGCTGACCCTCTTCGTTCTTGGATGTTATTACTTCGAACCTTACATGATACCAGCATTGGCGTTACTGATTCTTCTTAAATATTACCTGGTAAGGCAATGATTCTTACAACGATAACGCTTTCTGTAAATACAACAAACCCTTAAACTCGCTCTATCGCTTAAAACACTCGCTGTGCCGATATCGCAACTATACGTATCTTATCGAATATATCCTATAAACCAACCAAAAATTTTTTCAACAATTTTATAGTAGAAACTGATATAATATAGAGTTTTATCACTATAAAATTAGAGCACTATGATTAGTTTTCAAGAGGTTCGCCAAAAGTAGATCGGAATCCTCCTGCATTTGATTGATTGCATCGTGAATAGAGCAAAAAAAAAGATCCATTTTCAAACATTACGTATCTATCGAGCTGGAATAATCTGTATGTACATACATTAGTATTCGCCCACTTCGTTATACCTCTCTATTTTTGTACAATAATGGCTAATGAAGATTACTAAGCATGGATGAAAAATAAGCTGGAATCTATCCGAGCGGAATACCTTAGCAGCCCACTGTCATCCACTCTGACACCTGTCGATCCACCGGTAATCTTACTACTAGTAGAAATAGTAGTAGTTTACGTCGTTACCTTTCTACACGTTAACATACATAGTATCTTGATCTATCTCTCTCTCTCTCTCTCTCTCTCTCTCTCTCTCTCTCTCTCTCTCTCTCTCTTACTTTCTCTTTCTTTCTCTCTTTCTCTCTCTCTCTCTCTTTCTCTCTCTCTCTCTCTCTTTCTCTCTCTTGTTCTCTTTTTATTTTTCACTATGACACGCTTGATAGAAATATCCTATCACTTGATTGCAATGCCGCATGTCGTGTTTCTTTGCTATCGGCCAGCTTAACATGGAGGATGGGAGTGGAATCAATCAGTGGATTTGCGGACAGGTCGCCGCGGTTACTGGTGCGTCTTTAACGCATCAAACGAGCCCGCATTTTCAAGATACGTCGGAAATGATGTCCGATGATGGACCGGTAACACCAGGTGATGATGACGATGACGAGGATGATAAAGACAAAGTGAGGATTACAGACAGTTGCCCTTTCGATCTAATCGATATCCATGCGATTTAAATTATGTGATACACGATAAGATAAATATCATTTGCAGGAAGAGAAGAAAAGTCTGAAGGAACGATTACAGGCAATTCAGGAGGTTACACAAACCGTACAGAATTCTATTGGTTACATCGCCAGTCTTTGCGAGAGAATAAAAAATCTCTTTAATTTCACAATTCCTTACCTCAGTTATTTGGCTATGACATTAACCATAATCGGTGCAGCTGTACTTTATTATATACCAGTAAGATATCTTATATTAGTTTGGGGTGTGAACAAATTCTCGAGGAAAATCTTGAGGCCACATTCGGTGCCTAACAACGAGGTACTAGATTTGATATCTCGAGTACCTGACGACGAAGAGATACTTAACTATAGGTAAGCGAATAGACTCGTTAACATCAAATACCATCTCAAAAAGATGCCTGTCTCTTCTCGTAAAATTTTCTTATTTCTTTTATAAAATTCTTTATAAAATTCTTTTATTTCTTTTTTTCTTTCTTTCTTTTTTAACATTTTTTTCGTACAGGGAACTGAAGCCATTACCTACGGCTGATTGCGAAAGAGGAGGAGGCTCGGGTGTTAGCGGTGGAAATACTGCGAAAAGAGAGCAACGGAAAAGACACAAAGCGGCGTAACAGAATGGCCCGCGGCCGGAAGTCGCGGGTCCAAGGTCATCCAGTATATTAAAGTCGGTACTCTTACGTAAGAGATTGAAACATCGAAAAGAATCTACCGATAATCCGGATCAAGTCGTCGACGTCGATTGATAGACGACTGATGATCAACTGGATGAAGATTGAGAAGGAAGAAGCATCTTATCGTTTTTCCGTCGTGAAGACCGACTAATGTGCGTCTATCTCTTTTTTGAAGGTCGTCCCAATGAACTTACTCGATCGATAACTGGGGCAAAAATGGGGGTTGGGAAGGAGGTGGGGGGAATGGGAATGATAAAAAAAGAGAGAGAGAGAGATAGATAGGTAGATAGATAGATAGATAGATAGATAGATATATAAATATCTATATATATATATATATATATATATATATATATATATATATACTATCTTCGTGAGATACAGCTGACGTGTTAAACGATCTTGCTCACAAAAAAAATATCTATCCTTTAGTATTATAAATAGGAATACGTTCTTTCATTGGTCGGATATGTAAGAGATGAATTTTGACAAAAAATTGCCATGTCCAAAGATGATCTCTCTGCTTGATATCTCGCTATTATCGACTACAATGCTTGCTGGTGTGTTAATAATTTATACTCGATGAACCCTAGACCTTCGTGATGATGTTAAATCATTCTCGTCGTTCATTTTTATTACGATTATTATTTCTTTCTTCTTTTCTTTTTTTCTCTTTTTTTTTCTCCATTCACGAAACAGAACGTCGAGACGAAAGAATAATTCCTATTTTGTTTTATTCGCAAAACAAATCGTTATGGCGGTAAAGGAGATTCCAACCGTCGGCACAAATGGAACACATTAATCGACGCGATGATATCTTAACGAGTACAAATCTTTCACAAGAAATAATTAGCATTTACAGATATGATTTCTTAATGGAAATCCCGTATCTAATTTGTCTAATATGTTAATTTTTTATTAAATATCTATGCGAGTCATGAATGATTTTTTACGGATTGAGTGTTTCTGATCCATCACATTTCATAGAAACCCTTCTTAGATTTTCTTTTCACTTGTCGGAATTATCGGGATTTGATCGATATTAAAAAAAAAAAAAAAAAGAAAAAAAAGAAAGAAAGAAAGAAAGAAAACAAATATATAAATAAAAGAATTTGAATGAGCGACCAACAACACATAATATATTTCTTATTGAGAAAAATGATTGAACGATGATGTCTCGTTGGTGGGAATGATCTGATAAAAAAAAAAAAAAACAAACATGATATGTAAAAGGGGGAAAAGAAAATTAAAGAAAAAGAAAAAACGTTTAAAAAAGAAAAGTAAAATAGAAAACAAACAACATTTAGAAAAATAATGAATGGTCAATACATTTTGATATTATCTCTCTGTATTTTTGTGATAGGATTATTCGTAATAAGAAGATTTATAAATTTACGATCTTCTTCTCTTAAACTTTAAACATTAGACTAACGGATAAAGGAAATTATGCAAATATGTAAATCGTTTATCCTCATCGGCGAAGATCCTTTTACGAATCAAATTTTCTCGAGAATTATTCGAGAAAGTTTTTCAACGGGATCTCTTTGAAAGTATCTCCTATGGAAAATATATCGCATTTCGTAAAAATATCGACAAAAATAATGCGATTATATATATATATATATATATATATATATATATATATATATACGGAATTTAATAAAATTTCGACTAAAACCAAACATTAGTTATAAATAAGAAATGACATAAATGAATGCGAACGTTCACTTTTCTCAGGTGAACAAGCTATCGATCGTTTCGTCCATTGGTGTTGTTATAGCTTAACCATTCAAATTGTTAACATGTAATGAAAACGATTAGAATGCGTGAGATTGAGAGAGAAAACGAGAAAAAAAAAGTTATATAGCTAATAAATAATAATAATAAAAGAAGAAAAAAAAACGGAAAAAAAGGTAAAGAAAAAGAAGAAGAAAAAGATAATAAATTAAATTATAAAAAAGATATATAGAAATATGTTAAATAGAATTGAAAGGAGGGAAGACGCGAAAGAGTAAAGTTATGAGAAGGAAAAAGAAAAAAACGAAAAGAGAAAAATGAAATCTTATGAAGTATGGTAAATATTCTACATACGATACTCGTTATAAAAATTTCATTATCACGATTATATTACGGATTATTAATCAGATCAAATATCTTTAAAAATACCTATATATATACATATATATATATATATATATATATATATATATATATATATATATATATATATACTGATACATATGTATTAACGAATATCACGTTTTTATTCTCACGCATAAACACTAACATACACATTGATGTTTTACAATGCGTTATTTCGCGTTTTTCGAGTCGAATTATAGTATTATTCGATACAGAAAATAAATATGTCAAGAAGATAATGCAGAAATAAAAAAAAAACTACTGGCTCGTTTAATTCTTTTACATATTTTCTTTTTTTTCTTTTCTTTTCTTTTAGCATCGAGCTTCCAGTAAATAAAAAAATTTCGAGAAGAATTTTTTTTCACATTTAACACGAGAAAGTGAATAACGCATTGCTCCATTTTTCTCGCTGTATTGTAACGAATTGTACGCGTGAGTCGTGAGGAAGGGAGAGAAGAAAGATGAAAAAAAAGAAAAAGAAAGAGAGGGACAAAATATTTTTAACACATTTCTCGATTTCCTATATTATGCCAATAACATTATGAAGGCGTTATCTATTTACCAAAGTTTTTCTCTTCCAATCGTTTCATTCTTCTAATCATGTGTATTTCAAAGACGTCAAGCGGAACGTTGGAGAAGTGTGTTTTTGTAATGCATCAAATAATTCCTATTTCTATCCATATTTGTATTTGTATTTTACATTTGTATTTTATATTAACATATTTATATTTATACATTACTACGGACACAAATACGTTTAATTAATTAATTAATTGATTAATTAATTATAAAAAAAAAAAGTAAAGAAGAAAAACAATAAAGCGACGTGTTGTATCTTCCGTCGATCGAAGAACGTTGAAATGTGTTACAAATTTGATACGCATTTTAACGTGATCATTATCTCGTAGGTATACGGAATATATCATATGGAGTTTCTAGAAATGTTAATTAAATATTAATCAACGCTTAGCACACTTTCCTACTTAGCTTATTCGGTGGTAATATAAAGAGAAAGAGAAGAAAAGAAAAAAAAAAATTTATAGTTCCATATCAAAGACATTGGTTTCTCTTGGTAATTTTCGTTATCGTTGAATATTACATTTGGACACGTTTCAATGAGAATGTTCTATTTTCGACAGATTTAATTCTTTCAATAATCTCATTAGGAAATATTATGCGTTCGTTAGACGATGAATAATCAATTACACTTACGATACTTTTAATCGAATTCATTGTGTTCCTCTACTTATTTCGTCAATTAATCTCGCCGATATTATCTGAACATTTCGTTCAGAAATCCGCAAGGGAGAACGCGAAGAAGTACCTGCCGCATTGAAGTCAGTATTAAAAGAGATAGTAGCGAGCAAGCATCCGGCGGAAGTGAATAGATTTATCGATTTTATCGATCTTTTTCACGATATTTATTAGTAAAGCCTTTTTCTACTCTTCCAAACGATATAATAAATTCTCTCTATTCCTCGTATTTTAACTTATATACATATATCCATATTATATACCTATAATGTATAACATTCTTTTTCTCTTTTTTATTTCTTTTCGAGAAAAGCACACAAACACAAACATACGTACATATACACATGATCGTACTCACGTTTGTTGTATTTGAGAGGAAAAAAAAAAGAAAGAAAGAAAAAACAAAAACAAAAAAGAAAAGAGAAGAAAATCGTGTACTTTCGAGTTTGCATGTTTCGAGGTTTTTTCCTGTGTGATATAACGAATTTCTTCATTCACATCTTTTTAAGTGTTAAAAAAGGAGTGAGAAAGAGAGAAGAAAGAGTAAAGTGTCTTATGAGATCACGAGGAGGTCGCGAGATCTATTTTCGATTTATAATCAGCAACGGGTTTTAGCTCGCTCTACAAGTCAGTCAAATCGTTCCGCGCACGTCTGTGTCTATTCTTATTAAATTTAATAATTCTAATGAAAAAAGGAAAAAAAGAAAAAAAAAGAATAAAAGCTCGTGTGAAATTTCAATGATTTAGTTGCAAATTAAAAATTTAATAAATTATAATATAACGTTCGCGATCGTGATCCGATCGACAGCATTTTATCAGTTGCCTCGTCGTCGATCCTATCGCGAACAAGCAATTAAAGAAAAGTAAATAAATGAATTATTAATTAAAAGAAAAAAAAAAAAGTGAAATAATATGTTTTCCAGACATCGAGAGAGAGAGAGAGAGTCTTCCGATCAAGCGACAAAGTAATGAAAGAAGACACGATGCTTTCTTTGAAACTTTTTAAGATCTTTAAATAATGTTCTTCGATCTATTTACTAACTCGCTTGATCGATATCTCTCCTTCATCTTCTCGTTATTACAATGTACTTATGAAAATGCGTGATAAGATCGTTATTATTATATGATAAGTGAAAGAGATGGAGAGAGAGAGAGAGAGAGAGAGAGAGAGAGAGAGAGAGAGGAAGAAAAAATAAGATTGGAAATAAACGAAGCTTTTAATATCCATAACAAATGTGTTCCTTGATCAATTCCCATAAGATAAGAAATCGATTAAAATATTTGCATAGTAACTGCTCTTCATCTAAAGTAAAAATATGACAGCATTATCATATAAATTAGATATCACTATGTGTGTGCGTGTGCGTGCGTGTGTGTGTGTTCGTGTATATATATATATATATATACATATATACCTAAACCAAATCCCTGGGTATTAATTTCATAATTTAAAGACAGGCTCTTACGCATTAACATAGCGTCGCGTGAACGTTCGTAAAAATATGAACGCCCAATTGATGATTTCTAAATTATCCTATTTATTCGTTCAACCTTTAACCTCCATATACAATTATTATTCAAGCGTTAAATTTCTATTCAGATGAGAAAAGTTGGAGCATGGAATTCCGGTTTGTATATTGGGCGTATGTACACACACATATATATATATATATGTACATTATAAAACTTGTGTGTCCGTGCCTTGAGGAGGATCAGACTTGTAAGCGGCCTAGACCTTGCGAGAAGGTGAAAGTCGAGGTCGAGATTAGTCTCTCGTCTTCGTACTTTCTCAAAAACATATAAATTTTTACGATATTCTTAGAGATCATTCGTTTCTTTTCTTTTCTTTTTTTTTTTCTTTTCTTTTCTTTTTCTGTGATATTTTCACTAAGACTTCCTTCCTTTCATAAAATATTACCAACGAAGATCGATAGAAGATTTTCGCATCGTATAAAAGTAAATCTCTTGGAATAGAACGAAGAAATAGTATCTAAATATATACATACATACATATATATATATATATATATATATATATATATAGAGAGAGAGAGAGAGATGTATATATGTATATATCGCGAGTATGTACGATTCGAAAAGGTTACAACGGAAATTTTCGCGCATACTTTGCTGTGGAAAGTTCCAATTGGGTTGGTATGGCAGTTCAAGCCGGTAAGTCCAGTTTTCTCGCCTCTATTCGATGCATCCGGATCGAGTTGATATCAAAGTAACGAAGTACTGGACTCCCGTCGTTTCTGTGAACTACGTTAGATACTAAAGTAGAATAAGTATAGAAACTTCTATAGAACGAGGCTCCTTTCTTCAAAAGAACGGGTTAGTAAGATCAGTCGCATTCTTTTGCCAGCTCTTACAACGCCCCGATGAAAGTTTGTTTTTTTTTTCTTTTCTTTCTTTCTCTTTTTTTTTTATATTTTAGGTATATTCTCATGTGCTAATCGTTCACGCTCTCAACATCATCAGCCAATTTGTCGTTATTATTTTTATTATTATTATTAATATTATTATTATTATTATTATTATTATTATTATTATTATTATTATTATTTCGTGGCTCATAATTTTTAAAGTTTCATAAATCCTGTTGATAAGGGACACGAGATAGAGAGACACCACTTTCTCCTAGTGATCTCACGAGCCTCTAACCGGTCTGATCATTACGTTCTTAATCTACTTTGCTCGAATAGGGGGAAAAAAAAGAAAAAAGAAAGAAAAAGAAAAAATACCCGATACGATTCACGTAATTTTTATTCGGTTTATTCCATTTGCATAATCGCGTAGAAAATGATTTACTTTTTTTTTTTCTAAGTTATTCGGGAATTTGACAAATTGATTGGATTTATTTATTTATTTAATAATAAACAACGGGCATCGGTACAGGGTGACAGAAAGAAGGATAAAATATAAGATAAAAATAAAAGGGAAAAGAAAAGAAAAGAAAAGAAAAGAAAGCTTGTCAGTAATGTGTCGGGACAAAAAACGAAAAAACTAAAAAACTATAATACGATAATTGTTTAATTACTCTCAAAGCTGATCGTCTGCATTCATTGATAGAACCGGAGAAAAAGTCAACTCAATCGGTGACATTATTGCTAACTTTCGTGACATAAATTTTTTTCTCTCTTTTTTCTTTTTATTTATTTATTTTTTTTTACATGTAATTTCTATTCATCTTATTCTATTCTTCGTACTTTTATAATCATCTTGATAAAAAATTCTTGCTTGATTTTTCTTACAACATTTTCATTATTATTTTCGACTAAACATATTTACATTACATCTATATAGAAAGGATTCATGTTCATATGCAATATTTAAATTATTGACTGTCATCGCACAATACGTGTTTACGTACATATATGTATGTAGGTCGATAATATCCTTGACAACACCCAACTATTCATGGGAAAGATCTTGACCAAGTGTGATCAGTAGTATGATCAAAAGAGATTGTTTAATACTTTCGAAAACAATTGATATAGGTGATCGTGCTTATTACGTTTTGTGTTTGGATCTCGTATAGCCAAAGTGGGCGAGTCAAACGTGTTGTTCCGATTGACCTTTATATCGGTTACATTTTATCTTCTTTGGCCTGGCCATTTTCCCACGTACACAATATATTTACCAATAACACATCCGAGTTCGAGCGAACTTAATGAACAAGTTACGTTGAGTTTATATTTATTTTCACAAATAGTATTTCACAATAATAATAATGGTGCATAGACACACACACTCACACACATACACACACACACGCGCATATACGCATATACTGCCTTGTAATGGTATTTACCTCTTATTATTTAAGTCTATTATATAATTTATGTTACGAGTTTAGACGCCTTCCATATATGTACTTGTTATATATTATATATATATATATATATATATATATATATATATATATATATATATATATATATAAGGGGAGAAGGAAGGAACTTATATATATGTTACAGTCTCACTCGGTTACGTTTCAAGCTTTGGACGATCATTATCGTAATAAGTGAAATTTCACATGGAATTATCTTTGATAATTCGATTATTTATTCTGTAGAAAGGAGACACGATGAACTGTACGTAGATATATTTATATACTGTCTTTTTTATGCGAGTTGTATTACTATTTTTTTGCTAATTCCTTTTGTTTATTTATTTCTTTTTTTTTTTTCTTTTAAATTACAAAGTACCATTTCTTTGTTATAACAATTTATATGTATGGGTCTATATTCATTGTGGATAATTCGTTTCTTATTCGTATCAAGAACGCAAGAGCTTGTTTAACATAAGAGGAGGAAGATACTTTTCGCTATGGAGGAAGATCTACCCTGACCCACTTCCGGTCAAGTTCATTGCTCATCCGCCACGATGACCTCGACGCGCCTTCCTCGCATAATATGACGCATACTTTTACGTTCGTAGACCGCTCATCTTCTTCGTATATATATATATATATATATGTACATATATTTCTCTTTCTCTGCTTTTTTTTTCTTTCTCTATTCCACCCCTCCTCCCTCTCCCTCTCCCGGTGTCTCGTACTAAGTATACGACACGACGTATGCGATATTTTCGAAATTCGCAAAAGTCACAATTGCTTCCTCAAAGGCAATATTTGTCGAGTAATCGATTAAAAAAAATGTCTTGCAAACAAATTCCTTCGTGTATTTATTTTTCTATGAAACGTGGTATGTTTCATTAATTAGTTATTAAATAAACGATCGCTTTATCGATTAGAGTAAGTGCCATTTTAAAATATTAATGAAACATTAAAAAATTCCAATCTAATGAATTATCTTTCGAATTGAAATATATCTAAATAAAGAATATATATTTAATTTATTAATGTTTCTATCGATGATCGTGTAATACGTTAAAAAGTAATAGATAAATAAGTGTCTTAAAACATGAACGAAATGTTTTAATAAGTTAACTTTCAAAGATTACTATTCTTTCCGCATATTATTACACACATCGGACATTATCGTTGTTTCGCTTCAACACCGATTTAATTATTTGAAATTTAAATGAATTATTATTCGAATAAGAATCGATGATAGAATTTCAGTTTACTTTCGCCTAACTTTTACGAAGTTGAAATTATTCATTTCCGTGTTTTATGAAAATTCGAATTTCAATCAAAATTACCATTAGGATTTCATCGAGAATATATGTATGTAGATATCGTATCATCGTGAATTCCATTCGTCCAGTTCTTGCTAAGTAATTAATGGAATTAATGAACGAAGCGTTTAATCAATCTCAAAGAGAAAGAGAAAAAATACCGATCGATCCTATAATTCAGGGAATTACTAAAGTACGATTGAAAAAGGGAAAGGATACTTTTATGATGGAATTTAAAAGAGATAAAAAAGAAGTAGAAATAAAGAGGAAAAGAGAGCGAGAGAGAGAGAGAGAGAGAAAGAGAGAGAGAGAGAGAGAAACTATGTACCTGTGACCGATTATTATTAATGTAATTACAGAATGGAAGAAGAAGAAGAAGAAGGAGAAAAAAAAGAAGATGAAAAAGAAGAAAGATGGAATGCATTGTATTTTACGGGCGGGATAACTTTCACCTGCAATGATCTCAACATTATTGGTTTTCGAATAAAAATCTATTGTCTTCTACCGATAAATTAGCCCTAACCACCCAGCAAGACGAATGGTAATTTCCTATTTCTTTTTCCAGGGCTACACTGTGGCTTCTCATTCAGAGAACGAAAATGAAGGAATCGCTTGAAAGAGAAAGGCCATGTCGAGAACAGAATATAAAGGAAACGTTCAAAAGAGAAAGGCAACGAGCCCGAGAGGTATGTTTGAACGCAAAGAGACGTAGGAGAGACGAAAATGAAAGAAAGACAGAGAAAGAACGAGGGAGAGAAAGAGAGACAGAGAGAGAGAAAGAGAATGAGGGAGAGAAAAAAAAGAGAGAGAGAGAGAAAGAAAGAGAAAGAGAAAGAAGTTACAAGACAGCTGGAAAAAGCAAAGAGCGGTATCGTTGAAAAGTAGCTCGATGAATGCACGCAGAAGGAAGAGAAAGATATTCTTGCGCGATTCTATTTCGCAAGGACACACGACCAGCAACATTCAACTAGCTAAACTTCCTTTTCAAATACTACGTTGATAGTCTGAACATAGTATGTATGAATGTATATAATGTACATTGAACCGTTGAAGAAAGGGTGAAAGTCTCGACTGGGGCCGTCTAACTCGATGGAGATTATCAATGCTTTTGGAATTAATTGAACGATGCACTCGATTAAATAGTTTCGAGATAGGTGGTGTAAAAAGAAAAACGGAGAAAAAAATTGGGGTTTTTTTTCCTTTTTTTTTTTTTTCTTAAATTTAAATCAGTCAAGTATGACGGAGATAACTAAGTTTTAAAAAAATAATAATTTTTATACTTCTTTTTCTTCGAAATGCATTCGCACATTATTTCAGATCATATGTGACGTTCTATGATTCGAAGTGAGAAACAAAATTTTTTCTACTGGATGGACTCGTGCGATCGTCGATGTGAAAATTTGTTTAAAAGTACGTCATCCGAGTGATAGAAGGTAAAAAATCGATGATATTTGCGAAATACAATTTTTTTTCCGTTGCTAAGTTTCGAACCTAAAGCACAACTTCAACATTTCAACTTTCAACGAACCAACTTTACAATTTTTTTTATCTTTCTCTTTCTCTCTCTCTCTCTCTCTCTCTCTCTCTCTCTCTCTCTCTCTCTCTCACTCTCTCTCTCACTCTATCTCTCACGCACTCTATTTCACGACGGTCGTACACCGACTTTTTCTCTATCTCTCTTTCCCTCTTTCTCTCTCTCTTTCCTTCAAAATTTAAATAGATTGCTTTAAAACTAATATTTTCTTAAGTTAAATTTAGCCTAAACTTATCGTCTAATCGTAAAGAATAATTATTTATGTAAATTGAATAAAAATAATAAAACTTTTCGTTAATATTTGTTTATTCAGTCTTCTCTCTCTCTCTCTCTCTCTCTCTCTCTCTCTCTCTCTCTCTCTCTTTCGAGGAAACGTCTGTAAATAATAAAATTTATCACTCCAACCGGTTTGAAACTTTTGAAAAACGTCACTCTTGTATTGGCATAACTGATCGTACGTTATCCGCCGGGAATGTAGCTCGATCAAGTTTTGCACGAGTTTACAGGAGTAGTTCTATATCTCTTCATATTAGCTGAACGACACGACCAAGAAAAGTGAGAGGCAGCCGGAACGTATGCTACTCTTATGCAACTTTTGATAGGAATCGTAGTGTGGGTCATTTAGTCGAACTCTTACGAAAATTCTCAACTCTCTTCATTAGGCAATGACTAAGAACGAGACGAATTCTTTTCAAGGACATAATCACAATCGAAATATACTTATGATTTCTCTCGTTTCGATGAATAAAATATTACTGCGATCGCAAATATTACCAAGAATATAAAATATTTTTCTTTTCCCGTTCTCTCAATTCAGACGAAACTTCTTTCACGGAGAGGTAATTACATCTGAAAAATATTCTTTTGAATCTCCGACTGTATGATGATTTGTGTATATCTACATATATGTGTGTGTATTCATGTATATATATATGTATGCACATACATATGGATATATGCGATAAAAGAGATTTCCCCTCTCGCCGTTAACTCCACCTAAAACATGATGTGTATCTTATGAAAAATGTAGAAAGGGAGGGAACAATGTTCGTGTACATACAATGGTAAGAGGACGAAGATGAGGAAGGAGGAGTAAATAACGAAGGAGAAGAAGAGTTCGAATTCAATGACCGGATATACGGCGCACTGATGATTGCATCTTGCGTATTCGCTACGTGTCTCCGATACAATCAACTATCTTTAAATAAAACGATCCTCTTTTCCGTATGTATGTGTATGTGTGTGTGTGTGTGTGTACGTGGGTGTGTCGAAAAAGCAATAAATCGAAAAACAGAGAAATCGGAGCCACTCGGAAAATGAACCATAACTTTCATACTCTCTATACTTTTTTTTTTTTCCTTTCCCTTTCGTTGTTAATTATCCTTAGTTAAAGCAAGAACTAGTATCAAACCATCCATGAAAAGAAGTGGATCCACCCAGTGCCACTTGAGAAAGAGGTAATTCTTCGACGTTATCTCCATTGTATCTCACAATGGCCCAAGTTGTCCCTTATACTTTGAATAATTACTACGCGAATCTTGGCGAATGAGAAAATTACGTTATTTACTTAGATAGTTGGATATGTATAATATATACACGTATGTAGATTTCATTTTAGCTATTTACATATATATATATATATATATATATATATATATATATATAAATCTGTATATATATACAGCATTGTATAGTTCATTTAAGAGCACTTTAAAGATTTATTACTTATTCATTCCTTCCTTATACAATAATTTCTTATATATAAATAATATATTATATTCATAATGATCATATTTTACTATACTTTCGACTTTTTTATGAACTAATTTCTTATTTAACCAATTTCAGGAAATCTATAATAAATGTTTCTAATAATGTTAAATCAATGTATCATACATAAAGAAAATCTAATTATTTTAAATTTCGTATTTTATTATAATTATTAATATATATCATGTACTACGGTAATTATGTTATACGAAAGATTTGAATGGAATTTATTTAGGTATTAAATAATCAGTATCACGCGACACGTACATATACGTGTCATGGGTGATAACTGAAAATTCGATGAGTCTTCTCTCCTTCGTACGTTGACCTTGAAATCGATTCCTTTCTATTCTATGCCCGAACACTAAGCGATAGGGGAAAATCTTCGTCTTTCTACTTCGATTCGAGATAAATTCCTTCGTCGATGTTAGATATTACGTACGTAGTAGAGTTACGGATTAACATCGAATCCTTTTTATCTTTTATTCTCTATTTTATGCACGGCCACACATGCGTGATAACTTCTAATCTATATATACATACGTACATACATAGAAGCGAAAAGGATTCCGTCGATACGCGTGTACGTACATACATACGTACGTATGTATATACTCGGTATGTACATATATACATACATACATACGTACATAAATGCATACATACATACGTATATAAATACACACATACATGCATACATACATGTATATACCATATCCGAGCTCTCTTTCATCTATGTGTTCGTTCCGGCCTAATGGATCGCAGGTACATACACATAGAAATTTGTACCGATTTTTCTGGTTTGCGCTAGTGAAAGGGAAGGATACTTCCAATCTTCGAGACCCAGATACTTGATAACTCTCCTTTATACCCTTTATTTATATATTTAGTTTCCCGTATGTCTACATCGTACAATCTCCATTATTTTTGATGGATTATTTAATGGACCACTCGAAGAGACCGTACTCGATAAGTTTAAACATTATCGATCTTCAAAATAAGATCGTAAATTACATCGTTTGTAAACGCTAAGAAGTTATTCTCTTTAGCGTGTACATTTAAATAGGTACACATTTAGCGTTAGTGTGTCCGTGAGACGAGGAAAGGTCGACGACCCTTTTTGTTGGACACCCATCGCTTGAGTACCCTTTCAAGAAGTCGTATAAGATGACGTTCAAAACGAATAGAAATAGTAGAAAAAGGGTAAGATACTCTGTAATGTTTCAACAACCTGGGTTAACTTTCCACGCTCGTGTGTTATTTATAAAACGAAAAAGAAAAAAAAAAAAGGAAAAAGTAAAAAAAGAAAAGAAGAAAAGAAAAACGAAAAAAAGAAAAGAAGAAAAATAAAAAGAAGAAAGAGTAAAAAGAATCTTCTCTCGATATAGTGCTCGGTACATTAACTATGCCATCGTTAATTAGTTATGCTGTTACTTGGATAGAAAGGAGCGTATCAATAAATAATCTATGTTTTCACGATCAGAATCCATTATGGTCCATTAATAAATAAAAAGGATTAGAATGATAATTTCGTTGGGATTTAAAAATTAGAAAGGCAAGAAGAAAAACAAAGTATCAAGTAAATATCTAGAATAAAATGATCCAGATGGCAGGTAGCAGGTAAGATCATACTGGGCAAGGTCATCCATCGTGATCATGCATACGTAAATATGATCGATCCCTTTCGATCTTCGGAAAGTGCCTTCGAAGTATATTTCCAGGATCCCGTTCCGTTTGGCCAATCGAAGGAGAGGCTTTCTCTTGGATCACGTTTCGTCTACATTGCATCGGGTACACGCTTTATGGCAATGCTTGTCTCTCTTTGGAGGGGAGTCTATATAGACTCTCCATTACGATGGTGCCCCTTCAAACTGTTCGTGCTTCTAAGACCGTACGCGTACTCTCGAGTTGGACACCTCCTCGCGTGTGCCCACCTGCGTTTATCCACGATTTTTTTTTTTTTTTTGGAAAAAAATAGATTGGACAATAGCAAAGAAATTTTAGATAGGTATATAGGAAATGCAAGAACGTTCGTGGTGCAGTGTCATAGAGTGTTATTTATATCGTCAATAATAAATAATATAAATTATTAGAAAACTATTTGATTTTTATTATTGTCACGAAAAGAGAAAGAAATAGAGAAACGGGAAAGTGAGGGGTGAAACGACGGTGTCGCGACAACTTCTTCAAAGTCACCCTGCACAATGGTGAGTTCTACGAGAATAGTGATTCTTCTTACAAATCATTCGTTATTTGTCAGAGTACAACGCGTTATGCACTACTTGAAATAACTTTTGCTCGAACGTTTGATTTGAAAAAAAAAAAGAAAATAAAAAATGAAGATAAAATAAATGAAGAAAAGAAAACAAATTCTCTCAAAGGAAATTCTGTTCATTTTTACTTCAAGTAAAATCACGAGAAACATTTATTTTCTTAACATTTTTCCAACTTTCTTATTGTCTCTTGAAGTTTTTAATATTCCATACGTACATATATATATATATATATATATATATATATATATATATATATATTAAAAAAAAAAATAATACATATATATGAAAAAGTAAATGCAATTATTAACAAATTATTATCAATTTGTTAATTATTATAATTCGTTTAATTGTTTTCCATCTATTTATAACGATTTAAGCGTTATTATCTCGATCGTTATTGATTATTTTACGATAGTGTTAAAGAAAACATGATAATAAATATAACATCATTAAAATTATTAACAATGAGTTGTAAGAATGCGACTATATAAATCGAATTTTTCACTTTTATCGTTAAACTTGGCACTTTCGCATCCCTCTTCCCATTGAAGAGAAAGAATCATATAACGGACAAAGTAGTTGCCGGAGAATCAAATATGCCTCCGGGATTGAAATGGGGGTCAGTATGTGAACAGCTTCGTTCTTTATGTCGCAATTCGAGAGGTCGGTGAACGTCTATCTTCCGAGATGTCGTATGTCGTATCATCGATTCGTAGCTTTCCTACATTTTTGCTTCTTCTTTTGTCTTCTCTCTCTCTCCCTCTCTCTCTCTCTCTCCCTCTCTCTCTCTCTCTCTCTCTCTTTCTTCTATTTCTCATAAAACAGAAAGAAAGAGAGAGAGAGAGAGAGAAAAAAAGAGAAAGAGAAGGGAAGAGAGACAAAAAGAGAGAGAGAGAGAGAGAGAAATACGTAGCATGAAACGTAGATAAATATATGTTTTCATTGCTTCGTGACTCTTAGCGAACGTAATTCCTTTCCCGATCGAATCTCGATATCATTGCCGAACGAGATTACGCAATTGAAAGGTTTTCATTTTCATGCTCGATCTGCAGCTAATCGTACCCGGATCTTTTCATGAATTTCGTTTCTTTCATTTTCTTTCATTTATCATTTCTCATATTAAAAATTATTAAGTTATTTAAAAAATTTAAAAAGATTGGACGGATTTGGACGATAGAAAAAAAAGAAAGAAAAAAAAAATATATATATATATATATATGTATAAAATTCTCATATCCTTCAAATTATCTATTTTCCTTGATCTTATGGATCACTTGAGTAGATCATGAATAAACGAAGAAAAAATTTATGAATAAATAGATAGATAGATAAATAAATAAATAAATAAATTACGCAAAGGAAGGAATTCACCATCTTTAACGTAAAATTTCATTTCCCTTGATGATAAGAGTTCAGTTCGCAACCAAGGAACTAATTCCTTTCCAACGAGAGACTCTTTTCTCATGTCTCCATATTACTTTCCGAGCGTATAGCCGGTTATTAGTTTCACTTTGAAAACTCGAAACTCTCGTGAACGGGCGTGTACCTACCGATCTTTCTTTCTCTCTTTCTTTTTCTCAGATCTTCCACCACTCGCTCTCTCTTCTTTTCTCTCTCTCTCTCTCTCTCTCTCTCTCTCTCTTAGTCTCTTTTTATAGGGAAAGAGAAAGAGATAGGTACGTGTATGATTCGTAATGATCTGAGAGGAGAATCATACGCCTCGAGAGAACAGAACGAGACGTGGGATAGTGGGCACTCTCAAAAAATGTTCGAAGGCGAAAGTAAAGGTGGGGCCAACGAAGAAAGTTCTATACAAGACAAGATATATACGTAAGTGGCACGCCGATGAAACCTGTGTCCGTTCGTGTAAGGTGCTGCTACTGGTGCTGGCACTGCTACTGCTGCTGGCACTGCTACTGCTGCTGCTGCTGCTGCTGCTGGTACTGCTACTGCCTACTCTCGGTGATATCAGCAACAACAGCAACAGCAGCATCAGTCAAACGCTAAGAGAAAGAAACCAGTCCTTTGATGGCAATGGTATCCTGCTCGTATTAAGTAGAGTAGAAAAAAGAAAAATAAATGAGGAAAAGGCAAACAATATATATATATATATATATATCTTTTCTATGATTCGACACGATGAATTGAATTTTCGAATTCTTTTTTTCTGAAAGGAGATAAAAGAGAGAAGATGGAACGCAACGTTATTAAATGAAGATTTTTCTCGAGGAAAAAAGAAATAAAAAGGGCGATTTTCTCGCTCGTTCTAACGTCACGTACATCCTTCTTTCAGGCGAATCCTGCGCTTTTCTTTCTTTCAACGGCAATGGAGTATTTATATGAAAAATCATATTTCATTTAATCGAAAGGAAAAGCCAGGAAGAAAAAAAGTTTGATTAAAAAAATATGAATACCTGATATTTTTACATTCTTTTCTTTTTTTTTTCTTTTTTTTTTCACTCATTATTCGTCTTCATTTTTTTGTCTAATCCCGATTTTTCTCATTTTCACGAAATATTCTCTCTCTTTCTCTCTCTCTCTCTCTCTCTCTCTCTTTCTCTCTCTCTCTCTCTCTCTTTCTCTTTTTCTCACAGTATCCGAAAGCCTCCGTCTTCTTTTGAAATTATTGCAATAGTAAGTTCCCAATCCATAATTATTCCAAGTATGCAATTTCATACGACCGACATATGTTATCCAAGCAGTAATAACGTCCCTGAGTTAGTATATATATTCGGAAGGAGATCTCCCAACGTAGCTATGTACCTATGTATCTACGTAGTTCTCATCGTTCTTATTGATCTGTCAAAAGTTCGCGTTCTTGTGCTAACATAGAAGGATAAGCGTTCCAGTTATGTACACATACATATACAAATATGTATATATATATATATATATATATATATATATATATATATATATAATGTATGTATATATCTGTATGTATGTATGTGTATTTACAATGACTAAAATAGAATATTTTAATCGTTGGATTCGTCGTCGTGCTTCGATCGAATGGTCAACCTATCGATAAAAGAAGGAGAAACGAAAGTTCAAGAAACTAAAGGCAGTGCATACGAATAAGTGGAGCATGAAATTCCGAAGGTTGCAAATATGACATTTCCTTTGGTGTTTCCTTGATTATGTTACATATGTAAATTTGATTTCGTTAGAAGTTATTTAATGCTTTTAAAATTCTTAACGTTTATTAACGTATAGAACACGTTAAGGTTATTAATAATAAATATGATTTGTACGTATCACACCACGATAACTATATGGTAAACGATAGATATTAATTTAATCATCGACTATCGTTAAATTTCATAGATAGGTGATTCTCTACGAAATTATCGGGTACGTAGTAATACGATCTACTTTTAGTTATTTTACTTTTAGTTATCCGGCTTTAATACTCGACATTATCCTATCTCTTAGGTATTAACAAATACAGTGATGATGTTTCAACGTTATTTACGACCATATTACGAGGCACTTTTAATGATTAAATTACACCGAAGAAATTTTCAAAGGAAAATTTAATATTTTTCTAAGAATAATATTGCGCCACGGATAACATAAAATTAACATTATTAATTTAAATTATATTAAAATCTAATTTAATTTTAATGAACTGATTGTAATTCATTTGAATGATATTTAATTTAAATAAAATATTTGAAATCAAAAAGAAATAAGAAAAAATACATCGAATTCTTTTTATTTTAACTTTTACATTTTTCAATTTAAAAAGGAACAATATTATTTAAGGATAAATTCAAATTTTTTCCTATCACAATTTTGACGTGACAATGTTTAATCTGTGTTTAAAAAAAAAAAAAGTATGAGGGGAGATGCCGTGTCGATTCCGGGCAAGGAGAGAAAGGTACCGACCTCCTTTTTAACGCCTTCTTAACTATACGCGTTCTGTACACAGAGGAGGGATCGATAATTGCACACGTTTAACGTTAAAATTGCTCTTCGTGACGTTACGTTACGTGTTGTTTTAAAGGTGCACAGACAAGGGAGACTTGCAAGGAAAATCATTCTAAACATCCATACGTTTCTTTCAAATGAGAGAAAGTAATTTCTCCGGAGTTACGAGCCACAATCGATCTCGCTCTTTATCGTTTCTCTCAGATTCGAAAGAGAACTGAGAAATAATATCACAAAAAAAGAAAAAAAAAAAAAAGAAATAAAGAGAAAAAATATAAAAAAGAAAAAGAAAAAAGTTGAAATGTCAGTAAATTTTCAAAAAAAAAATGGAAGGTGCAAGTCACGAGTTTTAATTGACTGGTATGATCGACATTTTTTTCTTTTTTTTTCTTTTTTTTTTCCCTTTTATTCCACCTCCCCTTAATGGAAACTTCATTAGATCCTGTACAACGCTATTTTTCATTCGTGAACAATGCAAAAAATATTATGCAACGGAGCTAGTTACTTTGAGACAATCTGTAAGATATCGCCCGATTATTTTTCGCTCGAGAAACTTATTTTTCTGAAGTACCACGTACACACACACACATACACACATGTACACACACCTACATAGGTATATCTTACTCTTGTGGAATGCACTTGGCAAGAATAACGAAGAAAGCAGAAAAATCGTACGGCGTAACGGACACGCGATCTTCCGCAATAAAAATTGTTTTCAACCGTGTATTGTGGCACATAATCTAAATGATGTCAGTAGTACATACATAGATATACACGATTGTATTAAACTGAAAAAAAACTTTCTCTTTGTTCGCACGTAAAAGCTCGAGCTTGTTAAAATTTTTCTTTCTTTCTTTTTCTCTTATATTTCTTCTCTTTTTCTTTTCTTCTTTACTTTTTTTTTCTTTTTTTTTTTTTTTCTTTTTCTTAAAATCACATTCTCCTTCGTGTTATTATTTAAGATTAACATTAATTAATATAAACAGGAATGTTCACGGTGGATAAAGATCCGGCAAAAGTTTGTTCGGCCTGTCTAAGTATTTATTAGAAAACACTGGTACGCTATGGTTTTAGACGTTTCACAGTTCGTTAGTTCGGTTGCACTCCAGATCTTGCGGCTCGTGCAGCACGATCTCGATTCTCATAATGGCGATAATATAGGTGATAATGACGGCAATGATTAATGATTATAATAATGATAACGATATTTAAGATGACGAGAACGGAGAAATATTTTTCTACATTGGCATCTATCCGTACGTTCTCCGATAATAATAATTTTAATTTCAAGTAAAATTATTATAATCGCTTGATTTGACGTTTCAGAGAAAATTAACAACATTAAAAAGCATGATAATCCTCCACTATGAGATTTATATTTCGATCGAATGGATTTCATCGAAGGTATTAATTTTGTTCATATTCAATATGTAATTATATATTTTTGAAACATTTATTTTTTATTTAATATAAAATATATAAATATTATAATATTTCGAATATTTAGAAATAAAGTTAAATGAAAAAAAAAGAAGAAAGGAAAAAAGAAATAAAATAGAGGGAAATAAAAATAGAGTGAAATATTTAAAGTACTCGTGACGTTTACGCACGTAAATACGTTCATAGATCTTTCGGTGAACAGTACCAATAACGGAGAGAAGGTCAACTACATTCACTGACGCACGTTGGAATGGCCATAATAACATGTGATCTATATTTACGCGCGAAAAATTGTAATCTAGAATGTTGAAAGAAGGTATTTAACGCATATCATATGACAAATCGAAGAGGCAAAGTTAAAAACTTTTCTTTTACTCTCTACCTCTCTCTCCCACTCTCTTTTTCTCATTTGATATCAGCAAAACGATTTTATACGTTGTAACTACGAATTTCACGGTTCATCGTATCGCTAGAAGCGAAAGAAAATCTCTTACGAAGGCGATCGGAAACTTCCGGAAGCGGAAATGAAACGGAAAATTGTATCGATAATCGATAATTTCTCTTTGCACATAGACACACAACGATACAAGTTTCGCAGTTTTTCAAAGTCTTTTGAGATGAAAAATCGAAGGAACTTCTTTATCGTTTCCTCATAGAAAATGATCTCTTTCGTTTCTTATTGTAATTAACAAAATTATCTTAGAGATTGCCAAATCGAGAAATATATAAGAAGATATCACGAAGAGATAATTTGAAATGATTGAAGTTTTTAAGAAATAAATACGTTTAACATCGGCCTCGTTACCACGATAAACCGCAAGGATTCATCAGAGAGTAGCGTCGTCGGGGAGTTAATTTATCGGTACCCCGCAAGAAATTTAAAGAATTTCTTATACATTTCGTGATCGACGCTACGAGCTTGCGGTTTTATTTCGTTTTTGACATTATTATTACGGCAACGATGGCCGTATGATATTATAATCTTTGACTTTCTACGAATTCCTTTGATTTATTCCCCTCGTTGGAATTGTTATTACCACAGAAAAAAGAAAAAGGATGACATAATCGCGAATCACTTTTATCGAAATAACTTTGTGAAAGTAACTGGCAAAGAGTTTGAAATCCCTTTAATTTCGTCTGTTTAGATCGTGCGGAGGTGCTGGTCGTTGATACTACTATCCACTGGTCTAATTCTATGCGTAAGAATTGGAGGTATCAGCGGTGAACGATGGTCACGACAAGTATCAACTAACGATTGGATTCCATTGGCAAATCCAAGAAGTACTTCGAATCAAATTAGAACGAGTAACGTTGGAAATGAAGCAGTTTCATCGGGAAGTTCTACTCTACCGCATCTTCCATCTCTCTCTTTACCCCCAGCACTTCAAGAACAATATCAGCAACAACTTTTGCAATTGCAAAAGACTCAAGAGAATATTCAAAAGTTGCTGATCTTACAGGAACAGCTTAGGACACAGCAACAGTTATTACAGGTAATGTATTATTATAAAAGAATAAATAAAAAGAATCATTACTCATATTTTGATTTTTATAAATATTACTATCTTGTTTCTACGTTTTAGTCTCAAACGCTTCTACCGAGCAATTTCGGTAGCCCGGAAAATGAGAAACGTATGCTGCAGCAAAATACGATACCAAATTTGCAAGGTATATCAGGTTTAAGTTCGGACGTGTTAGTACCACCATTACCCTCTCCCGATGCTCTTCCGCCCATTTATTCTGCTCAAAACTTCCTCTCGCAAGGATTACAGCGGTTTCATCAGCCAGTAAAGGGTAATCAGAATTTAAACGTTAAAAACGAAGAATTTGGAAACTTGCATAATGGCAAAAGTCAAGTCTATAGCGAAGGTCATGAGGATAGATTGAGAGAAGAACAAAGTCCGGATCAATTGAGCCAAGTTGATATTCGTGAAAACGTTAAAGATTTTGTCGAGAAGCAAGAAAAATATCGGCCAGCTGGAAAACAAGTGAAAGGTCAAACGGCACATGGTATTTCGGGCTTACCTGAAAATGTAGAGAATGAAAACGAGGAGGTAGATGTCGTTTAACGATTCTTTCTCTTATTTTTTATTAAGTTTTAATTATTTCATTATTATTTTCAGGTCCAACTAGTCTACGTTCCTCTAGAAACGCTAGCTCAACAAAGGGGCCAACCCAAGAGATTACGAGGACAAAAGCAATATCCTTTCCGTCAGCAACAGCATCAGGAACAACAGCAGCAATATCGAATAAACGATGGTGTTGAGCAAACAACAAAAGAGCCAGATACTTTCGCTCGAGATTTGTTGGACCAGTTGGAGTTCGTGAAGGAGGAAAGATCGAAGGAGATCACTCGAATGGAAGATGTGAAGAAAGCGTTGGAGAGGAAAGCTCAGCTCGAGCAAGAGATTCTGCAGAAGGAGCAGGAATTGGCAAGACAGAGAGAAGAGGAGAGAAGGAGAAAAGAACTCGAAAAACTTGAGGAAATAGCGAAGCAACGAGAACTCGAAAGACTTCGAGAGGCGAGAGAAAAGCAGAGATTGGAAGAACTCGAAAGACGAAGAATCGCGGAAGCTCGAGCGAAGGAAGAGAAACGACGACAAGAGGAAGAAGCTAGGCAAAGAGAGAACGAAAGGCTGGCTGCATTGGAAAAACAAAAACAATTGGATATTCAACGTGCCTTGGAGGAACAAAGAAAATTAGAAGAACAGAGACAGGTGGAAGCGAGCACGGTTACTCCAAATATTAATCAAAATCAACCGGACACTCAAACTCTTCCTTTGGTACGTAACAAACAGTTACAACGACAACATGTCACGGAAACCTCGAATAAGGTAAAACATAGAAATCGCGTTAGACAACCACGTCCAAGAATCAATCAGCAACTACCGACTACAACCCCACCACCATCGCCGAATCAACCTCCTCTTTCCGTTTACATGGGCGGTGATAGCATGGCACCAGAGAGAGTAAAAATTTCGGATGTTTTAAGGATTCTCAAAGATGCAAAAACAATAGCAGTTTTAGACACGGTTGTACCTAATACGCCTAAAGTATTTGTAGGACCAACAAATCTAGATCCACCGTTTGGTTACACAAAGTTTGATCTCCCGTACTTATCGTCGATTGACCATAATCGAGTTGAAAGAAAAGTCGACAAGTTACCTTTCTTCGTGGCACCGCTTAGCTTCGATCCACCACCAGGATATTCTAAAATCCCATTCCCAGCTCCTCATATCGGATCCGTCGTCGTGAATACAATCGATGCTTCAGCTCCCGAACCCGATACACCAGAAACTATTCATAATTTTAGCCCGACACCTCTTATAGAACCAAACTCTTACATCGATGGGACTGGAAGTGATTTGAGTCGGATAGATCCCACCACACTAGGCTATGAACATTCAACCACTGCTGGTTACACTCAAGAATTGTCCAGTACACCAAAATATGATACTTCGTATTCCACGATATCAACACCTAGTGGTTCTAGATTCCGATTTAGGCAATCCTACGGAGATAATAATCCTCCTTCCGTAATCGACACTATTTATCAAGGTGAGCCATCACTCCCGATTGGAAAAGCCAAACAAAAGACATATTATGATGAAGATTCCAGACATGTAGTTCCTACTTTGGCACATGACACTAGATTGGGTATCACTGGGACTACTTATCAAGAGGAAGCAATTTATTCGAGTACACCGAATTATCCAGAACAGTCATCGAGAACATTGGATGATCCGTCGACGAAAGAACAAGATTTAGCCGCACAATTAGCATTGATTAATCGAGAACTTGCCCAACAAAGAAATGCTAACAATAACAAAAACAACAACAACAACAACAAAGATTCTTTTGTCGAAAATCATAATACGTATACGCAATCAAATCCTCATTTCATTAATTCGTTCCAATCTCTAGTTTCCTCGAATGATGCTAATGAAGTAAGAGGTCCAACGCAATATAATTTACCTGCTGAGTTACCGATTTCACCCCATCTACCTGGGTTGGTTAATTCTTTGCTCGAGAAGCAAACAACGATTCCAACTACTACAACGACAGAAGTTGTAACAACACCAGCGATTATAACGACTACGACTACGACTACCACACCCAGGCCACCCTCAACCACTTATAGGCCACGTTCGCGTCATAGGTATATCTAGTTTATAAAGATATAAAAATATATCCAGACATAATATAAAAATAATCACTACGATTTATTTTTAATAGAAGTAGGATAGTACCCACACGACCCACAACCACCACAACACCTACGACTCCTGGTACTAGAGCGTCCGATAGATCTAGAAGACCCTACAGTAGAACAAGAAGTGGATCCAGGTACACAACGACTACCGAATCGTATAACGATTCACCGGTTTACGAACCTACCAAATCAAAACATTCCGAAACTACACAGAAGTATAACTATATAGACCATCATAAAAGGCCAAGAGGTCAGAAACATAGGAATAACGATAAGACGGCTTATCAATCCGAGGTACGATTATTTTTCATAGCGAAAAGTAATTTGATATTTTATTTTTTCATATCTCGAAAATAAAAAAATTTGTTTTCTCTTCCCAATACAGGCCTACGATCAAAATTACAATATTCAAGCTCATCAAGCTGCAATTTACGAGCATAGTGCTCCCGATGGATCGATCACGTCCACGCCGACTGATTCATATTCACAATCAGGCACACCCTCGCATAATTCTAAACAACAAGAATCAAGTATACCTACCTCAAATTTGAACGCTTTCTCTCAAGAGAATTATCCATCGACCATCGTTGGCTCTACTGAAAATTATCCACCTTCCCGTGAAACTACACCGAATTACAACACTCCGGTTGCAACGGAAGACTATTCTAAGGGACAAAATTATCCTCAGAATTATCCCCAAGATGCTAACTATCCTACCGCCTATGGAAGTCAACTCGATGAATTGGATCAAACCGTTCTTGAGAAAGCGCCAGTCAATGGATTTAATTATCAAGCTCAGAACAGCGAGGCTCGCAATCAACCGACCGTTCAGAAATCTAAGGACTATACCGCTTATTACGCTGAGAAACTCGAGAATACAGATTTTGGTTTAAGCGGTACTTCGGAAAATCCAAGAAGTAAGATCGATGAGACAGCCCAACAATATTCTCCTCCGTACGAAGTAGCACCGGTTCAATCCCACTTGAATTATCCTCCAACTGGTGAGCATGGTAACTTTGGACAAGTTGAAGACAGAAAGGTAGATGGAAGTAGCGTTGTAGCGGATCCAAACGAAGAACCAATTTTCATCCCGCTTCCACCAGAGAAGCAAGAAGTTTATGATTTGTTAGCGCCACCGACAGAAGAACCATTAACCACGGTAATGCATTTTCTGTACCTTTAAATTATTGATATATGTAGTATGTGTATAAATAATGTCTACTTCGTACTCAATTTTCTCTCCCTTTTTTTCCATACTATTAATACGAAAAAAATATTTCTTATTCTTTGAATGCCATGAGAGATCATCAATTATCAATATTCAATTTCTCGAATTTTTAATGACATCTCTTTTTTGGTAATATTTGGAAGACATAAAGTACAATCCCTAATAAGAGTAAAACCTAATATAAATAATATGACTATGATTATAAATTCTCTTGTATCATTTATTTACAAAAAGTTATTAGATGAATATATCGATTTACAGAACATTGTTTCTGCAGTCAATGTGTGTAAGTTTTTAATTTTGTATAAAAAAGTTAAATAGGTATAATTATTATTTGGTATAGATAAATAGCATAGGGAAAAAATATTTTCACTTTTGACCCTCTTCTTAAATCCTATTATTTTGAACTCCCAAAAATACATGATTTATCTCCTGATTCTTTGAAGTATTTATAAAAATGTTATTTTATCTGTAAAGATGACAACGCAAACTAGTACGACAACGGAAGCAACTCCAGTTGTAATACGACAACGTGTTCGTGGTCGTGTTGGTACCCGAACGCATTCCGATTCGGTCGTGCAAACCCGTCCAAGAGGTTCGCAAGACGAATTCGTGCGTTTTAGCGCTGTCAATCAACAAGATGCTCCACGATCGTCCGGTCATCGTCATAGAACGAAATCGAGATCGCGTCCACAAAGCCAAGTTAAAACGAGTGGTTATGACTATGTGAAGATTCAGGCTGGTTCGCAAAGACAACGATCTCTTGTACAACAAACCACACCATCTACAACAACGAGTACGACAACAACAACAACAACTACAACAACAACGCCGAGGACTACGACCACCACAACTACCGAACAACCCTTGGAAGAAGATATCGATTATGGCTTTATAAGACCTCCTAGCTTCCGACCAGTGCATCCGGTGGACAATCGATTCCATGCACCACCTGTTACTTTCAAGCCAATACTGCCACAAATAAACAATTTACCGGTAAGTTTCTTCTTTATGGTGTCTTCTTATCGGTTATAATAATCATCCTATGCGTCACTCGTTTTTTAATAATTAAAAGAGGGTTCTTATATTTAGAACTTTTCCTCATTTTAAACATATAGATAACTTCGCTTTCATTTTCGACGTATCTTTTTCAAAATGATATTACGTTGATACAAGCTTTAAATTACAACTATAATTCTTCATTCATTTGTACTCGAACATGTTCGCATTCCAAGTGATATATTAATAGTTGCACAGTTTGATCGATATACTTTTAGGGAAATTGCCAAAATCGTGTACCATTTAAAATACTTCATGTTATATTTATTATTTGGTATGATAGATATGCGGTTGTTAACTCACCACTATATTCTATGGCAATTAAATTTATATTACAGATACAACAACAACAACAACCTTCTGCCAGTGCTCAAGAGACCGAGATAGAGTACAATCCACCTCCGAGTCATTCTTTAAAGAATCGTCCGAAGTATCATACAACGAATCGACGTCCATCGATTAAATCAACGATTTTACCAATTACGACGCCAATTATTACGACTACAACAGAAAATATACCGCAGGCAACGATAAATCCCGATAATTCGGTGTACACAGTAAGACCAAACTACAAACCAGAAGATATAAAACAAAGTCGAACTCGTACCAGGACTCGTCGTCCTGGAAGAAAACGTCTCACGACGACCAGCACAACGGAGTCCAGTTATGATGTGAATAACGAAGTACCATTGGAAGGAAATTATCCACGTGTACTTCCGGCACTTCCGGAAACAGTCGGAGAGCAGCAGACTCTTTACGATGAAAATTTTGATAGTCTATCCCAATTTGGTGAAACTTATAATCAACCAGATCAATCTTATAAATCAATTACGGAAAACGTGAGTATATAACGTATACAATAATAATCTGATCAAAAATAAAAAGATAACATTTCCAGTATCCACCGCAAGACTTCGTATTGAACTTTGGAGCGGTAGCTCCTCAAACGCAAGTACAACAAGAGGAATATGATCAAACACAATTGGGAAATAACTCTCCTCAGAAGTACAGTCATTCAACGAATTTAAAATCAACGACGTTAAGTGACACACATTTAATGCCTGCTGACATTTACGGAGCCGAGAGTCAATGGTCTACCAAATTATCTCGTACCTCTTTTCAACCAAGTTTCGCGGCTAATTATGCTACTGGTGGATTCAATGAAGAACGTACAAAACAGGAGAACATTAAAGAAGTCACTGATATTATAACGGTTCGTCCAGAGAACTCATTAACGTTCGTAGTTTCCTCCGAATTGAAGAATAGCGATGGAATGAAATTGATGATGGACGAGGAAGAATCTATGGCAAAAGGTACTACGGTGTTTGGACAAAAAATGACGATGCGCGATCACACGGAGAGTCCAATGAAACGTCAACAAAAAGTAAGCTCGTTGGAAAATTACGATGATGAGAGGTGGCGATCGAAGGAAGAAAATTTGTCGAAAGAATCGACGGAGAAGGAAGACGATGAAAAAATATTAAAGAAAACTAGCGATCCTGTTGGAGTTAGAAAGGTAAATATCGTCTCGTCTCTATTAAGATTTTTAATTAATTCTATGAATTATATTATTCCTCGTTCGACATTATTATATCACAATTTTTCTTACAGACTAACAGAAGGAAAAGAGTACGAGTCCGAGTAAGACCAATCATCGATGATTTTGTTACGGCCGAGTCTCAACATATCAACGCCGCCGTTAACAGTCTAATGCAGGATCAATACAAATATAATCCGATTCGCCAAAGAAAGTTTTCCGTGAATAAGTCAAGTATTACGAGATCAACCGATGACGGATCGCGACGATTCGTTTTAGAAGATTTTCTAGAGGAAATGTTTAAAAACGATGACGTATCCTTACCCATACTGGCAACATCAACCAGTACGGTATTACCTTTGAACGTTTGGCTAACATCAACACCAATGACATCTCCGTATGAAGAAGAAGAAACAATGAATTACAAATTTTTACGTACTACAACTAATATACCTACGACTATGCCGGAGGAATTAGAAAGAACACTTGACCCCGAAGAAACTTTAAAAACCACCACTCAGTATTACGGCACACGCATTAATTCCAAAGATTCGATCACAAGAGAGTCTACGGAGAACATTAAAATACCGACTACTCAGGAAACTGGAACAATCATCACCACTGATTTCAGTAATTCCCAAACTACTCTAAACGATCTAAACTCCATCGATATCTCTTTAGAAACCACACCGATCGTAGAAAAATCTGAAATAACGACGATTAAAACGATCGATACGACGACGGAAAATTTTCCCATCGTCGAAAGTACAAAGACCGAAGAGTCAAAGGACAACGACGATATTTCCTATCCGAAGAATCACCGAGCTAAATGGAGCGAAGTGAGATATCCATCAGATCCTTCGATAGCCTTGAATCATTCACTCTTTTCCACTTGGAATTACGATAAAAACGGGAAAATAAGTGATTGGAATAAAATCTCGAAAAAGGACATAGGGAATAAAGAGGGTAACAATACCGAAGTTAAAATTCTTACGGATTATGTTCAAAATGTATTTGACGATTTGAAGGAAAATAGAGAAAATAAGAAGAGGTCCAATGAGAGATCCATGAACAATGAGAAAAATAATAAGATCGGTTCCTTGGAGAATTCAAGGGAGGACAATGAGGTTAAGACGAATTCCCCATTGGAAACGAGTTCTATCAGTGTTAGAAAAGATACGAGTCAAGCCGAAGATAATTCTTCGATAAAATTGGAACAAGAGGAAACACCAACGACAATCGCAATGCAAAACGATGAAGACGAGAGTTCGTCTACGTCGGAATATCATTCGAATCCAACGGTGATTTTAGACACCGAAATACACGATATATTATCCAAAGATGAATCTATGGTAACGGTAACACCAACGAGTTTATCAACGACGACGACAACAACGACGATGACGACATTACCAACGACATCGGAATACAATACAATTAGTGAACACAACACGACGGAAACGATACTCGGTAAAGTGCTGAGAACGTCGACGACGACTAAAGTCTCTCACATGACCGAGATTTGCTATAGAGGAAGATGTGTAATGACCAAACCAGAGCGTGAAATTCGTTTGAGATGAAAGAAGTCGAAGAAAGGATCTTTGAGAAAATTAAATAATAAAACTTCGTTTCCGATTCGACGTAGGTTTTTCATTGCGAAGTTCAACGAATGCAGAAACGCCCTGTTTTATAATAAGGAATGCATTCGATGGACATCGCAATAAATGTTTCGTATTTATTTGAAAACGTAGAAAAGAAGCTTGCTTTCATCGAGGCCGAAGCCACTTTTCTCGGTTGCCGAAGAGATATAGAAACGACAATGAAGAAAACATAAGCAAGAAAATGTAAAGCCGTAGGAATTTACAATAATCTCGTGAATGCGATTAAATTTTTAAAAGCGAAGATAGATGAAGAATTTCGATATGTCTACGACGAATTTTTTGCTCGTGGAATATTTAACGGCGAGTTGCCACCGATGATCAACGATGAAAAATACATCATGTAAAAATGTATAAAGGATTTAGTTTATTACATTCGTCAGGATCCTGCGAACGTCTCTGTATTAAATATTTCCATATTTGACAGAAGGAGAGGTAATATGAGCAAAAAAAAAAAAGAAAAAAAGAAACAAGAAAAGAACGTGTGGCAACTTTGAACACGGTCATGCAAATAATTCCTGCGCACCGTTTTGTGTGCCGGAAAATGTATTTAATTTAATTATTTACTGTCCCTATCGGTACGCGTTTAAGTTAAGTGTCTAAATATTTTAATAAAATACAAGAAAACACATAGATGTGATAATAGCATTGCGGTATCTGTCTGCCATTACCCCCTATCCACCCACCTTCCCACTATTTCCCTTTTAGAAAAAAAGGAAATTATAAAAATGATCGACGTAATAGACCATCACAATCAATGTATGTCACCTATCCTATGATTATACACCGTAAGTATAACTGTATGAGTCAATGACGTAATGTCTAATATCTACGATCATTCGAAGATACGGAAAAAGAGAGAAATAGGGAAAAAGAGAGAAACAGAGAGAGAGAGAGAGAGAGAGAGAGAGAGAGAGAGAGAGAGAGAGAGAGAGAGAGAAGGAATCGATCGTTTGAACGCGTCGACTCGTCGTCTTCATAATCGACACTTTTATTCCGTTCGAAAAAAGAAAAGGAGGAAATATACCAATAGCACACAAGATACGTAAATGTCCATGGAGAGAAAGGATGAAAATCTAGTATGAGTCCATCGTACCGAGGATTGGCCGTGAATGGGACGAACAACTCAAAGGAGGTATACGTCCTTGTCGTGTGGAGACCACCCCCTACGGGAAAAGGCGAGATTCATCGATCGCAAAGGAGAATAGATAGAAAGAGATAGAAGGAGAGAGAAAGAGAGAGAGAGATAGAAGAAGAGGGTGGGAGGGGGAGGGAGAGGGAGAAAGTGCGACGACATCCGTGCAGATGGCGCAAGTTTGCAAAAGAGGACGTCGTCGTCGTCGACGTCGACGGTAGCGACTAGAAAACGAGAGAGAGAGAGAGAGAGAGAGAGAGAGAGAGAGAGAGAGAAAGAGAGAGAGAGAGAGAGAGAGAGAGAGAAAGAGGGAAACTATGTTGGGTAGGGTAAAGGTAAAGTCGGTAGGGTATCAGTCCAGTTCAGGCGCAGGAGTTCTCGGTTAAGGACGACAGTCCTGTCCAATCGGGACATTATGCCAGGCGGCGAGGGGTCCCCGATCAATCTCCTCGACCACCACGGAACATCGACTACCCCTAGCGGTATAACGTCGGCTCAGTGTCCGAAGAGCGATGACGAGGCTGGAAGCACGACCGAAAACGCAACTGCTACCGAAAAGGACGCGAGTGCATCGACGATGACGAGTGTCCCGGCCGGTGAGGGACTTAGACGGAGGAAGGTCATACACGCGGCCAAAGAGACATTAGACAAGGGTGAGTTTTGACAAATTTCAATTCTCCCATTCATCAACATACCTTTATCTTTCTTAGCCTTTATTTTTTTTCTTCTCTTTTTATTTTTCAAATTTACCCTGTTAAATGTGAATTCTGATTGGAATATCGTAAAAGGACCATTCGCACTTTCACTCTTTTCAATATTACAGAACGTTGTAGCAATTTTTCTACCTTAAAAATTTTAATATGTACGAAGGCAGGTGAATCCTCGATTCTCTACGATCATTTCTGTTGGCTGAGAATCGTTACTTTGATTCTCTATGTGAAACACGCACACCCAGCATGCGCTACCTCTTCCCTTCCTTACCACCCACCAACCCCATCGTGTTTCGATCGTCGCACTCCCCACTCTAACAACTTGCGTTGTCGATTCTCTTTCCTCTCTCTCTCTCTCTCCCTCTCCCTCTCCCTCTCTCTCTCTCTCTCTCTCTCTATCTCTATCTATCTATTTTTCTCATTCTCTTTTGTTTTTTTTTTTATTTTAATTCTTGTTTCACACTTGAATAATAAATTATGCGTACACTACGCACGCATTTATCGAGAAGTTTGAGTTCGATCCTTCAACTCTTGTGGATATGTTTTACAATGTGTCGAATGAATAGTCATTGTGAATAACACCTGGTGAAATGCATTGTGCCCTAGCCAAAAGAGAGCGATTCACATTGCACAATGAAAAGTGTACGTCAATCTGAGAAAGGGTCGTTGAATGCACATTGACACATTCCATTTTAAATCAAACACCGAACAATGATGAACTCTCTCAAAGAAACCTACGAGCCTTTACACTCTTTTCAAGGAATTTCGATCTTTAGGCTCGCAGCGTTTGTACAACGAGAATGGGGCTCTTAAAAAAGAGAAGTTGTTTTCTTTTATCCCTTTCTCTCTTTTATCTCGGTATTTGCTAATTGATAACGTATAAGAGCCTACCGTGGTTCCAAAGAAAACACACGTTTTATTCATGCGAAATAAAAAAATAACACTTTATAGAGAATATCTTTTGAGGTCGTTCGTCGAGCAACAAGAAATATAACGAGTACATTGACTCTAATGGAAGTATAAAACCGTCAAGGCGTCCAACACGCACGGGTATATGTCTTTTTGCGTGCACGCGCGCGCGCGTGTGTGTGTGTGTTTCTGTGTCTATTTGTATTCATCAACGTTACAATAAATCTCTCTCTTTATTTTTATATATCTTATATATTTTATTTAAAAATAAATTCACTTGAATCCTTCCAATATATTGCAATATTTATTCATATATTTTTTTCCTTTCTTAGCATCACGTTTATTGAGACGTAAGATACCATGCGCTGGCCACTTGATGACCCCCCGCCGCCTATGGATACAAAAAGTACCCACTCAGGTTCGTACACAAAATATACGTAAACAAAGTAACAAATATTCTACTTGTTATCTCGTTGTCGTATTCCTCCTAATAATATCCATTATACTCACTATGAAAATATACTATGTTCTTTATTAACAATAACTCATGCAAGCTTACGAAATAAAATACACGGATAATATACTCTGATAAATATACTCAATATATTTAAACAACTAAATAAAACAATAGAAAGGATATTATATTACGTAATATGGCATCGTAAAAGGAAGAAGCACGAATTGTATTCGTCCATTATTTATACTCTATAAATTATGAAGAGTCATTGTTCAAGGCATTAACGGTTGTCAGTTAACCGATATAATCGCAAACGTGTTACGTATACGTTAACTTCCTAATGAATACGAAGCGCCGCCTTATCCTATTAAGCCAGCCAACCTTATTCATCGCTGTTGCTGTGCTTCGCGCGAAATGCCTAGTCCGGTTGTTTTCATTATTAAGTGAACGCCTTCGTATTGATTTTGTGTTATATCAACAAACTTCCTTATCCACGAATGTGAACAACTTTAGCGTGCACATAGAAGTTGATCTACCATAAGAGATAGATAAGAGAAGAAGTGGGATATAAAACATAATGAAAAGAAGTGTCAACAAACAGGGATGCATCGATGATTGAGTATGCGAGCATTCTTATCGACGCGATCGGCACGTTTTTATCAACGTAACGGTAAAGTAAAAGATATATTATTTTATGTAGTAGTTAATAGGTATATAACAATATCAGGAAATCTGCTAGTAGTCTATGCATTTGAATGACAGCCAAGCTAGCAAAAAGTCATAAACCTTTGGCAACATTCGCGGCTTTGAATGATGTGCCATATCAAAGTTAGAACCGTACGTTTACAGTTATCGTGACTATACGATAAAGAAATCATGTTATATCTCGTTTAAATGTACCGTAATAATAAATAACGAAACGAATGACAGTATCTGGAAAAAATTACTGATACGTTCTTGACATTCCTTTATGTTATAGAAATGCGACGTCGTGATGATGTTTCCGAACGGTGCAAGCGACGAAACTTTGATGTGGCTTTTAGGCCGACTTCGGGCTGGGACCCCTGGCCTAGTCGTACACGTCAGACATCATGCCTCTTCAGATAGTTACGGGTTTTACTTAACGGCACCTTTTAGCGTGTAAGTACGTAGTAAGCTGTCTTATTGCTGTACTCAATGTCAGAGTCATTAGAAACTTCTAAGGAAGCGCTATACTTCTCTTGACACATTAATCTTGGATCTTATGCAGTAGAATTTGCTTCCATTCTTTTCTGACACTTTTATAGTACTTTAGACGATCTATACATATATGATCTCTCCAAAATATTCCTTTTGAAAATTTCTTACGTGAATCTTTTATCTTCTCGATTAATCGTCTCTCACGTGAAACATTGATCGATAAAAAAGAAATCGTAAATCTCGCAGTTTGTTGAAAGCCGCGGAGGAAGTACACTTGCCAAAAGCTCTACGCCAAGAATATGGCGGAGGTTTGAAGGAATTCGTAGGCTCCGAAGCGAGCTGCTTCAAAGGAAGCGACGACGAAGCTCATTTTTTTACTACCCAAGAAAGACAGTCCCTGGTATTACACCTACTTCATACGTTAAGAGCAGGTCCGCAGGATCTTCACAGTTTATCAGGATTAAAATTGGTGGAAGGACAAGCCATTATTCCTAAGTGCATCTCGGCAGGCATTATATCACAGGTCAATATGGGAACGTGTTTTCTTTATCTTTTTTCTTTTATATATATATATATATATATATATATATATATATATATATTGTTACGTAATATTGATTAAAAAAACTCAACGTTTCATACATTACCAACGTACAGGTCTTCCCATTACATGAACTACCGGCATTAGAACAATTACGAAAGACATGGGTTCGCGCATTTTTTAGTCCCCAACCATTGGACGATATCTGTAAATATTTTGGGGTAAAAATCAGCATGTACTTCGCATGGCTCGGACATTACACCACCGCTTTAATCGTTCCCGCTGCTGTGGGTGTCATATACTGGGTAAATATATTGTTTTACAAACACTTTAAAACAAGTAGAAATGAAGCACGTTATTATGATGATGATGTTATCATGATTGTAAGTAAAGTAAAATATTTATGAGTGTCATTATCCGACGAAGGGTGAACACGTTGCTTTGACTTCATTAATTATATAATCCTTATTAAGGTCGGCATCATCGGTAGGAACCAAGCGGTGGAAGATGTGGCGTACGTGCTTTTCTCAGTCTTCAATGTAATTTGGGCGACAGTTTATCTAGAAACTTGGAAACGAAGAGGTGCCGAATTGGCCTATAGATGGGGTACTTTAGATCAAAGAGATGATTTGTTGGTTGAACCTAGACCTCTCTTCACGGTAAAGATTTCGATCAATAATAATAATAATAATAATAATAATAATAATAATAATAATAATAATAATAATAATAATAATAATAATAATAATAGTAATAATAATAATAATAATAATAATAATTCATCAAAGATAACAAGAAACGAATTTATCGCTCGTCATTTATCAAATGACATATCCAATTTCGTAGGGTACTCTAGAAATATCACCTGTCACGGGAAGACTAGAACCAACTTATCCCAGATGGCGAAGAAATGTTTTTCGATATTTTGTCAGCGTACCCATCATCGCCGCTTGTCTATTTTTCGTTTTCGTCGTCATGATTCTGAGCTTCCAAATACAGGTAGAACGCGATAGAAACATTTTCACAATACTTCAATAAGAATCTATAAGAAATGATTTAGGGTAATTATCGATTATTTCGTTGAAACAAATCGGCACGATTTTTTCTACGATTAGGATTGGTGGGACGCACGTCTTGAAGCGGGAGGCTACGGATTTTGGCTAAGTTACGTGCCAAAAGTATTATTGGCCGTTGTAATCGCCTTAATGGACGAGGCGTACTTCAAAGTCGCAGTCTGGTTGAACGACTTGGGTATGTATATGAAGAAAAATTAAAGTGAGAAAAACGTATCAATCTACGTATCTTTAATTTAATCTTTCCGTTACGTATGCGGCCGATTCATACGAGAATTACGAACGATCGACGTCTTATCGATTGTCTCACAATAATCTTTATTATTATATCCACGGGTACTAAATATACCATATATATATATATATATATATACACCATATATATGTATGTATATATATATATACACCATATATATATATATATATATATATATATATATACACATTTGTGCACGTCTAGCTGAGAAGCCTAGCATATTTACTTCTAAATCTCTTCTCACGGCTTAGCTTCTATCTAGAGAGAACGATCAAGAACGTACGATATCCCTAGACGATACATAAAAGCTAGTCTCTTTTTCTAATTATCTATATACTTCCAATATGTATCTACTCTTCTTCTAACTATCGTTGAAAATAATTCTAAAATTATTCGGGTATAATTATACTACCTTTCCTTATTTTTATATATCTTTTGGAGAACGCCTATATATAGTTTATGGTAGATAGTATCTTTGATTTTTGTGTGTTGGACGCAGAAAACTATCGACTAGACACCGAGTACGAGAATCATCTGATCTACAAGGTGGCACTGGTAATAAGATATTTTGACAACCAAATGCAAATTATGAATGTTGTATTAGTATCGTCAATTTTGTCCTCCTCTAAATCGGAGATGATTCCATCATGTGCTTTCTCAAAGGACAATCGAGATTATCAATTCCAAATGAAAATGTTTTCAAAAGTCTTGCCTTAATGATATTTTGGTAACAAAAGAAAAAAAAAAGAAAAAAAAAAAAGAAAAACAAAAAAATAATCTTTTCACAAAATCATTGCACATTATTATTAATACTATATTATGGCTAATGATAAGTAAATCATATGGTACGTATGACTGTTGTCTTAAATCTTAAATATTCATTTTTGCGATAATAGAAATGCACGTGTAATCAGATGTGTGAGAATGATACGACTATTACAAAAGGAAAAAAAAAAACAAAAAAAAAAGAAAAAAGAAAAGAAAAAGAACAGAATAGTGATTTTAGAGGTGGACGTTTTAAATGTAAGATTAGATCCTTCACTTTATTTTCGTTACGAAAAATAAATAAATGTCTTATCGTGGCTGTCTCTATCGCTGCATGAAAATTCTACTTGAAATTTGCTCTCTGCTTGCGCTTCTTTTTTCTAATAGCACTTCTCAACGCGACGCTTCACTTTATATCTTATATAGCAACGATATTCTCAAACTTATGGATCATCGTTTAGCCTAATATTGGGCCGCGTTAAATTTTTGACGAGTCGCAAAATGATAGGCTATTAAAATATTTTCATAGAATGTTCTTACGAGTTTGCAAGGATACCGCAACAACGGATCCATATCTTTAAAATAATATCCAATGATTTTGGTCTATTACATTCGTAAAAATTGTATTTATATTATAAACATTCGAGCCGTTGTGTCATTGCAAGCAAATGTATTGGGCCGCACGACAAAATGATTGAGAAACGTTGTTATATAGGAAAAGTTTCTCGTGTATTATATATATGGCCGTACGCATATACGTATGTATGTACATATGTATAACAAATACGTTTATGTATGTCCGTGCGTGTACATATATATGTGACATCAAAACGAAGGGAAAAAACAAAGTAAAAGAAATACATAATTTATTCACAAATACGGCAAGTGTACAGAAGAAACAATATATTTCAGTTTCAGTTCGTAAACTCCTTCCTATCGTTATTTTACATCGCCTTCTATCTTCAAGACCAAGAAAGACTCAAGGAGGTAAGGAACCCTCACTCTTTCTCACTTTTTCTCATCACATTTAAATAAATTTTATCTCTCTCTTCATCCTTGTAAATGGACATTTATTACCATGTAAGATAGTATCATATTGTCATGCACATATGTATGTAGGTATGAAAGATAGAAAATATGATATAGATATGATAGATATGAAAGAAATGTTTAGATATTATATCCTTAATATATAAAAGATGTAGAATTAAAATTCAATATTGATTTTTTGCTTTTGTAAATATAATGTAATTTATACATACGACACATTTTACCTATTTATTTGATAAATAATAATCAATATACAGGGTGAAGTATAAAATATATCAAGAGCATTTTTTTCAATAATAATTTTTTTAATTAATAATTAACAAAAGAGCATATAAAAGAAAAAATATGCTGCAATCAGTTTCTAATCTTCATTGATAAATCATATGAAACAGAAAATTATGTTTCCATTTTAAATCACCCTGTATATAAATCATTATTGTACAATCGAATCATTCGCGATTCATGTAAGACGTCGACAAGAATTAAATGAAAAGAAAAATGAAATAAATAAATAAATAAATAAATAAAAAATTGAATCACTAGCGAAAAAATTTGATTCTTTTTTTTTTAGCAACTGGCCGCGTTACTGATAGCACGGCAAGTGATTGGAAATCTTAAAGAATCCGCAATACCATATTTGGTAGAGCAACTGCGTCTAGCGCAACTGAGTTTTGAGCTTTTTGGTGCTCTGAGTCCAAGCGAAGCGAGATTACCACCTGGTAACGAGGAGGACGACGAGAAAACGAAGAATTCCGATGAGAAGGATGAACGAACAGAAACGGGAAAGACGAAGCAACCGAGGAACGTTAGCCAAGCTGAGTTGGAGAGTTCTCTCTACAGAGTAGGACACACCACTAATTCTCTTCTTAGTGACGTTACTTTGAAGGTTTGATTTAGATTTAGCCATTTTTTTCTTTTTTCATCCCTCTTTCATAATTTCGATGTACCTAATCAAATCTCCCCTAAGAACGCACTAACGGAAAACTCGTGCAAGAAAAGGAAAACTGCAGTAACTATCGTCGTTCGTCGATTCGAACGCAAGCATGCATGATCTTTATAAAAAAAAAAAAAACAAAAACAAAAAGAAAAGATTGAAGTCCTTAATATATCGTACAAATGTAATGAAAGTCGTTAGGACGTTAGTTCCTTGTAATTTTAAAACCTGTAGAAACCATTACTTTCCTCCCAATCGCTTTCCTTCTTTTCTTTTTTTTTTCGTTAGTAAATAAATCACGTATTTTTCTGTATGCTCATAAAAAATCACATAGATCACCACATATGTTTGGAATAATTCATTCCAATCAGCTATAAAGACTTACACTATCTTATATAAATATATACATACATATATATATACATATATATATATATATATATATATATATATATATATATAGACTATACAAATTATGTTATTCTAGAAATGCCATTATTACGATTTAACTTGTATCATGCATGCCCAATAATAGAACGCAAATTACACGCAGAAAGAGCATGCGATAGATGAATAGAAAAAAAAATCACACAAAATAGAAGATATTGCTATAACGAAAATATGATTTGTTATTTTATTGCTAATAAACATTTATCTAAAAAATTACATTTTAATTTCAGTACGATCGAGCATTCTCGGAACATTTAGAAATGCTCTCGCAATTAGGATATGTATGTCTCTTCTCGTCAGCGTTTCCTTTAGCTGCCGTTGCTGCGTTACTTGGTAATCTGATCGAATTACGAGGAGATGCATTTAAGTTATGTTACGTTCTCCAACGACCCTTCGGACGTAGGGTATCAAATATCGGCACTTGGCAGGTAAATCGATCGTCATCCTTCCTACGAGTGCACTCATCTCATCAATAATTTTCAAATGTGTTTCATACCCACGATATATGTATACTTTTACTGTAGAACGCTATGGAAGCTATGGGATTCGTCGCGATTTTAGTTAATTGCGCATTAATCAGTCGAAGCGGACAGGTACAACGAATGTTTCCAGAGATGTCTGCGACGCAAACAATTTTACTAATAGTCGCATTGGAACACATTATGCTAGCAATCAGATTTATTATAACCTGTGCTATACCGGATATACCACATTGGGTTGCTACGGAAATGGCCAAAGTTGAATTTTTGAGAAGGGAGGCAGTGAGAAGATTGTCCTCGACACCATCACCGGAACAACAACCTTCTACAGTCATAGGTAAATATATTCATGTTCATGTTCATGAAGAGATGTCTCTCGTATATGTATGAGAAGGTCAAAGCTAAACGACGATGGGATCTCCCATTTGTCCTGGACCTTCTCCTATCAGCTATTAATCTTGCTCGAACTCAGGGAGATTCGTGGTGAGTCCAGCAGACGGAGAGAGCGAAGAGCCACATCTGTTGAGCGAACGTACCGGAGACGCTTCGATGTCCAGCCAACCAGATAGTCCTACTTTAGCATCGACGACCCAAACACCGAGCAGACCATCAACTCCAAGTGCCGCATCGATACCAAGAATCGCGGAGACATCGCTTACGGCTGAGTCACCCGGTAGTATTGGAAGTAGCAGCGAGATCAGCAATTCCTTCCTTTCTGAAAATAATATTGGCAGTAATCGAGACATTCATAATACACCAAGATGCTCCATACCTGGAGGAGAAAGAGGTTCGAACACTCCCTAAATCTCAATATCTTTAAAATCCTTTCGCAAATCGAATTAATCATATTATTTAATGTCATTCGTTCTTATAGGCCGACGATCGAGAGAGTGGTTAAGCAACGAACCAGAATCATCGAACACGGGAGATCATTATGGTCATCACTTGACAATCGGTCCTCACGGGGGTGTCGATTGGGTACGCAAATTAGTCTTGGAACCAGGTGGACGAAAATCGAGCGATTCTGAGATCAGTGCAGTTGGTTCCGTAACCGGAACTGCCGAAGAATTAACTCTCCATAGATCCACCGATTGCATTGTTTCAAAAGATCTGGCTTCGTCCTCGGATAGTGATCTGTTAAAGTACATATTATATATTAAATAATTATATATTATTAAAAGTATTAATCTTCGTTAACGATGAGACTGATAAATCTTTATTTATTTATCATCGTTAAGGTCTGCTCCGCCATGGGTGATAACTCACAGAAATCCAAAATTCCGTTTTTCACCGGAGAAGGAAAGGGAACGAGAGAAGGCAGAGAAGCAGCAACATTATCAGCATCATCAACAGAGAGAAACAACGCACGAGCACCGTGATCGACAAGCTTACGTACCCGAAAAGGAAAAGGATTCGGGTGTTGGTGGTCTGTCAGATTCGAGCAAGACGATTTCGAGTCAAGAGGAAGAGAAACCAAGTAGGGAGGATCGCGAAGCAAAAAAAACGAGAGTAAAACAGAGTCTTATGAAGAGAGCACGCTCGGTCGCTATATTCTCGTTAAAATTAAAAGAACGAAGGGCGAGAGAGGCCGAACTTAAAGCGAAGGAAGCAGAGAGGGAAGCTAGATGGCAGCAACCTCAGTCATGCGTCGGCGGTGAACTATCTTGCATTCCCATAGAGAAGCTTATATCTGTGGACGACATTGCGGCCATGGAGATGCGCAGAATGAATCATTAGAGAACACGCTTCGGAAACTTCGAATTTTGTTTTTCCGCTAAGTAGAATTATTCGTGTACGCGATCGCGATACGTAAGGGAAAAATGATAGAAAAAGAAAGAAAGAGAGAAAGAGAGAGAGAGAGAGAGAGAGAGAGAGAGAGAGAGAGAGAGAGAGAGAGAGACAGGGAGAGAGAGGAAGAGATAAAAAGAGATAAGGCATTTTTTTGTGTCATTGTACAAAACGCAGACGGATTCTCGAGAGAATATCGTTTTCACGGTTATGATGGTGATTGGTATAAAAAATGACAAGATGGAAGGAAAGATGCAAAAAGAGAGAAAGAAAGAGAGAATAACGTATACGAGTATGGAACAAAGGAACGTCGCACAAAATAATGAGTCTGCACGAGATTACGGAACATCGTTCCGGTAGAAACGTCCATAGAAAATTTAACCCTACACCACATACCATTCCTAGAGGAATCACGTTTTAACCATAGATCATAGTCCCTTTGCAAAGTTAATAGAGAGAAGTATCTCGTTGAGCTGTAAACGTCCTGCTAGTGCCGTCATTTTTGCCGTAAGTTCACCAGCGATTAATAAACTTTTTCGGCTTCTTTGTAACGTGAACACGTTATCCCTTCTCTCCAGGAAAAATACAATGGCTCGTATTTTAATCAATGATTTTCCATTTTTCTTTTCGTATGAATAAATTTGATTCCTATTTGAAAAAATAAATAAAAAGAAGAGAGAAAAAATATAAACGCATAAAAAAAAATCAAAAACGCGCCTATCAGGAGCGACACGTTACGAAGAAGCCGTTTACGACCACGAAATTGTGGAATACTTATGATAGACTTAATATATATTTATATATATATATATATATATATATATATATATATATATATAACATTTAGATATTTGTAAAGTACACGCAAGATAGCTGACACGTTGGTAGCGAAATTCCGATTGGGAGATCACCGAAGGTGAAATTGTTATTGTTGCTGAAATATAAGTTGTTACTTATTGTTAAATAGACGTTGACGGGTTAACCGTACAACGAGCGTTCTCGCCAAGTAAGTTTCTAACAGAAAGCTATATATGATGCACACAGGTATGAGAAGTTAAGAAAAATAAAAGAAAAGAAAAAAAAAAAAAGAGAGATGTAAACGTGCTGCATGTCGCACTGTACGTAGTACGTGAGCGTCTACTTTTGTTTCCCGCAAATTTTTCGAAGGAAAAAAAAAAAGAAAGAAAAAAAAACCGCTGGCGCATTCCCTCGCAACGCACTATGGCGCGAGCAACAAAATCGAAATGCTTTTATTTTCATTTATGTTGACATTGACAATTTCTTGCTTGATGAAGATTATGATAATAATTTTTCTTTTTTTTTTCTTTTTCTTTGAATGCATCGATTTTATAATGCGACGAATTTCAGGGTCGATTCTATTTGTATATAATTGAATTGCTACGACGATGAAGAAAGAAGATATCATAAATTTATGAGATTGATTCTATATGGCCTAGCAACGCATTCCAATCTCGCCATTCCTCACTGATCCTCTACGTCCCTGATTCCCTGACGCGACCTTTGATTACAAAAAAATCATTTAATTTTACGTAGCGCGAAAATGTTTAATTGAACGTTCTTTTATGATTATTATTTAAGATCGACGATTAAGATCGAAAAAGGATCGAGTGCATCATTTAAAAACATATACATACAAACACATTCACACTCATATCCACGAACATATACATACTAATACAATGGAAAACGGTCACATGAACATCACATATATACAAAAATACATATATACACATTACATATATACACAAATACAACCGAAGAGCGCGTTATCTTTTTAGCATATCCAACGAGAAAAGTGGCAAAAGATTCGTTCGATAGACGCAAAGTCGATAGATTAGTTGCTTCCGTAAAAGACAGACTTTAAAACTTTAAAAGCACTTCGGCGACAAGCATCTGTGTTTGTTAGATGTTTTGTATAAAACAGGAACCGAGCAAATAAAAAATATTCTATAAAGAATTAACTCGAAATCTTATTAACCATATCCTGTATGTAACATCCATATGTTAATTGTTTAATTATAGTATTTGTTGGAATAAAAAATTACATTCAGAATCAACACTGTTAATCACCTTTCACTCGTAGCGTATGTAACTTTAATTAAAAAATATAAACTATAAGCATAATAAGGAAACATTGAACCCACTATACACCTATCGTATCGATGTATAAGTTTTTGTAAAATTATATCACAATGGCACTAAAACATTGAAAAAATTTTCTTTGAAAAAAATCATGTCAGAAAATGATGTTCTTTCGACAACAGTTTATGCATAAAAATAAAGCTTATGAAAAAATTTGAAAAAGTAATATCCCCGCTTAAAGCATCATATTTAAGATGAAACCTTGTTCATCTATATCTTTTCAAGATTTCAAGAAAAAAAAAGCTTCAAAAGTATTATAAACTAATATTAACTAACTATTAACTAATATTAACTAATATAAACTAACATCACATAGCTCGGAAAATGATATTAATATCAAATAATTTTATTTTAATTTATCAATACTTAAAAATTTTTATCTCGAGGTCGTTTAATATCGGCCAAGTGTAATATCAACATAAACGAAATTCGATTAACATTCACGATTACGGAGTTAATTTTCTTTTGTACTTCGACGAGGGCACATCGAAACTGTCTTTTTCTAAACTAGAAAACTTAAAAATTAGTACTTTTGATAATTTTCCAATTATTTTAACGACCACTAATTGGAATACAATGTGATAATATTTAAACAATAGTAGATTCGTTTAAACAATAAAAAAAAGGTAATACGGGAAAAACTAAAAATAATTTTAATTTCAAATTCGGATACTTTAAAATTTTGATCTCGGATTAGATGGCCTTGTGTAATGTAAACATAAACGCGCATCTTCTTCACTTTAAGAATTTCAGAGTTAGTTTTCTCTTACACCCCGAAAGGTGCACATCGAAACTCTCACCTTTCTAAACGCGAAAACATAAAAATTAATAATTTCGGTAATTTTATAATAATTTAAACAGTGTTTAATGTGCACATAGTACAATAAACTAATATTTAAACAATAGTAGATTCATTAAAAAATTATAAAGAAAGAAACCCGCAAGAAACTAAAAATAATTTAAAAATAAAATTCCAATACTTAAAAATTTTAAACTCGCAGCTGTTGGCCTTGTGCAATATAAACATAAACGTTCCTTTGATTAACTTTGACAATTCGCGAGTTAGTTGTCTTTTGTCCTCCGACCAGTGCACATCGATACTCTCTGTTTTTAATCGCGTGAACTTAGAAATTAATAATTTCGGTAATTTTGTAATTATTTAAACAATATTTAATGTACACGTATTACAATAAACTAATATTTAAACAATACTATATTCGTTTAAACATTACGAAGAGTAAAACGCCAGAAAAACTTAAAGTAAATTTAAAATAAAATTCCATTACTTAAAAATTTTTAACTCGCAGTTGTTGGCCTTGTGCAATATAAACATAAACGTTCCTTTGATTAACTTTGACAATTCGCGAGTTAGTTGTCTTTTGTCCTCCGACTAGTGCACATCGATACTCTCTGTTTTTAATCGCGTGAACTTAGAAATTAATAATTTCGGTAATTTTGTAATTATTTAAACAATATTTAATGTACACGTATTACAATAAACTAATATTTAAACAATACTATATTCGTTTAAACATTACGAAGAGTAAAACGCCAGAAAAACTTAAAGTAAATTTAAAATAAAATTCCATTACTTAAAAATTTTTAACTCGCAGTTGTTGGCCTTGTGCAATATAAACATAAACGTTCCTTTGATTAACTTTGACGATTCCCGAGTTAGTTGTCTTTTGTCCTCCGACCAGTGCACATCGATACTCTCTGTTTTTAATCGCGTGAACTTACAAATTAATAATTTCGGTAATTTTATAATAATTTAAAGAGTGTTTAATGTGCACATAGTACAATAAACTAAAATTTAAACAATAGTAAATTCATTAAAAAATTATAAAGAAAGAAACGCGCATGAAACTAAAAATAATTTTAAAATAAAATTCCAATACTTAAAAATTTTAAACTCGCAGTTGTTGGCCTTGTGTTAAATAAACATAAACGTTCCATTCATTAACTTTAACAATTGGCAAGTTAGTTGTCTTTTACCCTCCGACCAGTGCACATCGATACTCTCTGTTTTTAATCGCGTGAACTTACAAATTAATAATTTCGGTAATTTTATAATAATTTAAACAGTGTTTAATGTGCACATAGTACAATAAACTAAAATTTAAACAATAGTAAATTCATTAAAAAATTATAAAGAAAGAAACGCGCAAGAAACTAAAAATAATTTTAAAATAAAATTCCAATACTTAAAAATTTTAATCTCGCGGTAGTTGGCCTCTTCTTTTTATTAATATATACTATATTTTTATTGTTTTAGACGATTACCGTATCAACCCTCCTTTGTCCTTTGAATAAGTAAATATCGAAAGTCTCTTAGAATATCTTTGCTACAACTATCAAGGAATATTTAAGGTAAATATATTTTTATATCGTTTTTATATTTTTATACTTACCTACCTGTTTCTTCAATAATTTATACAATTTCTTATTGTAACAGTGATAGTAATAATTTTGATTTTATTTTTTTGTTTCAGAACATCATTGTAATCCCACGGGAAACAATGATTTAATCGAATATTTGTATTGCTGAAATAAGAATATCGTCAAGTAATATTTTTTCGTTCGGATTTCGCGATTTAAAAAAGTGTATTTGCATCGATTGCGTGCAATGCAATCGTTAGAGTCAGTGTTTGCTCGCAAAGCGTTTGGTTTTTTCAACAGTCGCACAGACTGTTTATTTATAAAAGATAGTATAGTTTCGCGAAGTAAATTCAGTGACCGTTCGTTAAAAAATATTCATCGCGTCATAGAGTCAGTGCATCATTGAAGAGGATCTTGATCAGTTTAAATGTTCGACTTAAACCGTGAAAGAGTGTTTTGGAGCCATCGCAGAACTTCTTAAGTAGTAAGTGAATTTTTAAGTCCCTCCGATCACTCAATCATGTCAATGAGGACGAAAGGTACGAATTGGCACGAGTGATTGGTTGTAATTAATTAGTAGAAGAGCATTGAGTGACCACGAGTAAATTTTTTCGGAGATTTACTCGTGAATGGTTTCTTATTTTTTCATTTATTTATTAGATCAGGATAGGGTCTACTTGCTCAAACGCGTTTATAATGATTTGAGATCTTGAATATTTTAATACATTTTTAAATATTTTACTCACGCGGAAATAAGTAAAGAATCGATATTTATAAGTTCTAATAAAGAATGAGCAAGAAGACACTCGCGATGGATAGTCTCTGGATTACAAACGAAACTGTGGATGATTTTATTAGAATAATTAAAATATTCGTTTGTAAGAAGGAACGTCCAAGGGTTTGCTTTATATTTTTAAATAATTATTAATTAAATATTTAATCAATTTAAATTGATACAAAAAAGTCTGGATAGAGTCATTTGTTTTGAAAGAGAAAAATCGAATAGAATGATTGCTAAAAAACAAAGAGACGTAGTCCGTAAGCCTAAATGATAAATTAATTATTTTTTAGCTCAGGATTTTCAGCAATTAATATACTATTATCTAATTTCTAATTTTTTTTATAATTAATATCTAATTTCTCCCACGCTGCGAAAAAGTATCTTTCGAAAGGATAATAATAAGTTTTCAGATTCATTAGGGTTGTATTAGGGTTTACTTTCATATCTTAGAATTTGGAATCAAATTTTGTCGCTACAGTTTTAGAGTGATAATCGATTAGGTTGAGGCACGAAGCAAAGAAGAGTCTACATGCCGAAGACAACATGTGGCTCAAGAGGACAACTATTAGGCTATTGAGTTATTTTCGAAGGTTCACTAGAAACTTTCGAGAATGACTCTTAGTTTTACTATGTTAGTATTTTAATTTTACCATGTTGTCACTCAAAATGCTCTTATGGTGATGGGTGTAGGGGTGTAAATTTAAAAAACTGAGACGAAGTAACTTTCCGTAAATAATATTCTCACATTGCCACGCGTACGCAAATAAGATTATTTCATATTTTATGTCTTTTTAATATTAACCTTTTTTTAAAACTTAATTGAATTTAAGATTCTAATTTAACAAAATCAAATTTTACTTTAAAGTCGATTGATAAATTTTGCACATTTTTTCTTTTCTAAAGTTCAATTCAATTCTTAATTTTATTTTAATAAGATCGAGTTCTATATTAAAATCACATATATATGAAATGTAAAAGTAATATAATATTTCTTTAGATCAGTATTCAGAATTTTTCATGCTTTTTTAATTAATATTTTTTTTTCTTAGCTTTTAAGTTTAATTAAATTAAATTCAGAATTTTATCGTTCGTATAATTAATATACATATATACATATTCTTTCATTTTCCATATTTCTTTTCAGCAAGCTCTAAGTTGTGAGATCGCGAACACGGGAAGGAATAATTAATAAACAGGATTATCTTAACATTTAAACAATGTATGATATACGTAAAGTATAATTAATTAATATTTAAACAATAAGATATTCTTAGCAACATTATAAAAATCATATACATGTATTGTCATTTACTATCGATTAATAGATATAATAATATTTCTTTCAGAGAGAATAATATTTATTTATATTAATCGTTTATTTTTCTTAAATTTAATCAAATTAAATTTAGAATTTTATCGTTCGTATAATTAATATACATATATACTAATTCTTTTTTCTTTCCTTATTTCTTTTCAGCTAGGTCCGATTCGTGGGATCGCGAACACGTGAAGGAATAATTAATTAATTTTTAAACAATAGGATATTTTTAGCAACATTATAGAGAACATGTACATATATTATCATATATTATCGATTAATAAATATAATATTTCTTTCAGAGAGAATAATATTTATTTATATCTGTGTTCAGAATATTTCATTTCTTTTTAATTAATCTTCTATTTTTCTTAAGTTTAATCAAATTAAATTCAGCATTTTATCGTTCGTATAATTACTGTCATTTCTATTTTTTCCTATTTACTGTCATTAATTATCCTCTATATATATCTCGGGTGGAACCCATGGGAGGAGCCCATGGGTGTGGGCTGCTGCGCGGATTGCTGTCTCAGCATCTTATAGAGCTGCTTCTCATTTCTTCTCTTTTTGGGGCTCCCATTTCTATTTCATATTTTTCGTTCTTATTTATTATTATTAATTATGATTTATAAGTCTCGGGTGGGACCCATGGGAGGAGCCCATGGGTGTGGGCCTCTATGCGGGTTGCTTTCTCAGCAGCTTATAGAGCTGCTTCTCTTTTCTTCTCTTTTTGGGGCTCTCTTTTCTATTTCATATTTTTCATTCTTATTTACTATTATTAATTATGATTTATTAGTCTCGGGTGGGACCCATGGGTGGGGACATGGGTGTGGGCCTCTGCGGGTTGCTGTCTCAGCATCGTGTAGAACTGCTTCTATTTTCTTATCTTTCTGCAGCTTTCTTTTCTATCTAATATTTTTCTTATATAATTATGTTATTAATTATGTTATTAATATGTTATTTCTTTTCATTATGTCTTTTCAGATTTTTATTATGTTATTTCTTTTTAATTATGTTTTTATGGTTTTAATTATGTTTTTAACATATTCTTATTAATTATGATTTACAGATTTTAGGTAGGAACCATTAGATGAAGCGGACTGTTGTTTCAGCAGCATGCAAAGCTACTTCTATTTTCTTATCTTTCAGCAGCTCTCTTTTATAACTCATATTTTCCTTCTTTAATTAATTTTTTAATTATGCTTTTAATTATGTTATTAATATGTTATTTCTTTTTATTATGTCTTTTCAGAATTTAATTATGTTATTTCCTTTTAATTATGTTTTTTTAATATTTATTTATGTTATTTCTTTTTAATTATGTTCTTATGTTTTTAGTTTTGTTATTAATATATTTTAATTAATTTTTATTTTTAAGCATTATGTAGGACCCATGAGATGAAGTGGACTGTTGTTTCAGCAGCGTGCAGAGCTGCTTCTATTTTCTCATCTTTCACCAGCTCTCTTATTTATTTATATATGTTTATTTTCTATTTTACTTATTTTTATTATGTTTATTTTCTGTTTATAGTCTATATATATATTTTGTTTTATTTTATATATTTTTTTCTTTTTCTTATTTTTTCCTTAGCTTCTTCTTTTTCAGGATAGATCATCGAGGTATAGGATCATCTGCGGCCGGATGATACATCACATGGCAGGATTCATCATCGATTTTTACGCGAGAATACGGGCAGGATAGGAGAACACTCGCACGCGTGTCGGCAAGCACAGGCGTGGGTGTTCACGGGCGCGATTAAACTTCGTTTGATTGTCCGTATCGAAAACGCGAATTTAGAGTAAAGTCACCGTTTTTCTAACACTCACGTGAATGAAAGCGGGCGCGACTTAAAAGTCCTACCGTGGACTTCGTTTTTATTTGCTCGAATATTCGATTAGATTACCTCGCGAACGCGTTTTTTTTAGAGTAGAGTCACCGTTTTCCGAACACTTGCGTGGGTGTCCGGGCGCGATTAAAAGTCCTATCATGGACTTCGTTTTAGTGTTGAAATTCGGGGTGCGCGAACGGTTTACCTTGTAGTGCTGTACATAGCTAACCGATGTTATGATAATCCTCATATTTGGTAACGGGGCGGAAATCTCGACAAATATCATGGAAAGTCTAAATACCGGTTAACATATGTCACTTTGGATTTCAACTTAGAGTCACCGTTATTCTAACACTCACGTGAGTGTTCGCGTGCGCGATTAAAAGTCCTACCGGGGACTTCGTTTCGTTTGCTCGAATATTCGATTAGTTTATTTAGAGTAGAGTCACCGTTTTCCGAACACTTGCGTGGGTGTCCGGGCGCGATTAAAAGTCCTATCATGGACTTCGTTTTAGTGTTGAAATTCGAAGTGCGCTTCGGATTTCAACTTAGAGTCACCGTTTTTCTAACACTCACGTGAGTGTTCGCTTGCGCGATTGAAAGTCCTACCGGGAACTTCGTTTTATTTCTTCGACATTTCGATTAGATTACATCGCGAATTTGGATAGAACAGTAGAAGCTACGTAATTATAACACACGTGAGTGTCGCGAACGCGATTAATACGCTTTGATTGTTCGAAATTCGGAAGCACGAATTCAGATGTGCTTAATAATCCGTTATGCCCGAGGCGAGGGTGTTGAACGGTAAAGCTCTCTGTAAGTGGGGTCTCTGTAGCTGAGGCTATATACCTCCTGTTAGCTAAGTCGCCCTAAATATCCGAAGCGGAAGGCATAAGGGATCGGTATCGTGAAACGCGGATTTTAGAGTAAAGTAGAGTCACCGTTAGCTCGTGGGTCTCCACATGCAGCAACCTCCACGTGGTGAGACCTGGATCGTTAATACTTGCAAATTGTAATTGTAAATTTTTAAATGCAAGTATTACCGAGCGAATGGCTGCATATTGTATTACATTTCCAGTACCTTTTCAAACTAATTCCAACTAAACATTAACATATTTTCATTTTATATAGCTAATAATACCTCAAAAGAAGAAATTTAACAGAAATATATTGCACAATAATTTCTTAGACAAACGAAAAGGAAATTTTTCTATCAGACTTTTTTGTCTGCTGTTATTTCTATTTATTCTTATTTACTTTCATTAATTATCCTTTGTGTATTTCGGGTGGGACCCATGGGTGGGGCCTGTGGGCGAGGGCTTCTGTGCGGGTTGCTGTCTCAGCATCATATAAAGCTGTTTCTCTTGTCTTATTTTCTTGGGGCTTTCTGTATTTTTCTCTGTCTAGAGCTCCCTTTTCTTTCTCCGGCTCTCGTTTCTATCTCATATTTTTTATTTTTAATTATGTTTTCAATTATGTTATTAATATGTTATTTCCTTTTAATTACGTATTCTTAATATTTATTTATGTCGTTCCTTTCTAATTATGTATTTATGTTTTTATGATGTTTTTAATTATATTTTTGATTATGTTTTTGATTATGTTTTTGATTATGTTTTTAATCTATTTTTATTAAATATAATTTACAAGCTTTAGGTAGGATCCATGAGATTGTGCATGCTGCTTCTCTTTTTGTTTCTTTTTCTAGGTCTTTTATCTATTTATATATATTTATTTTCTATTTGTATTTTATATATGTATATATATATTATTTTGTTTTATATATTTGTTTGTTTTTTATTTCCTCTTTATCTTTTTCTTTTACAGTATAGGTCATCGTGGGATAAGTTCATCAGCGGCCGGATGATACATCGCATGGCAGGATTCATCATCGATTTTTACGCGAATACGGGAAGGATAGGAAGAACACTGGCGCGCGTGTCGGCGGGCACAGGCGTGGGTGTTCTCGGGCGCGATTATATTACGTTTGATTGTTCGAATCGAAAACGCGAAATGTAGAGTAGAATCACCGTTTTTCTAACACTCGCGTGGGTGTTCTGGCGCGATTAAAGGTCCTACCGTGGACTTCGTTTGATTTTTTCAAAATCTCGATGGGGGTACTTCGCGAATTTCGGCTTAACAGTAGAATCTACGTAATTATAACACACACGTGAGTGTCGCGACGCGATTGGTATTTCTAAGGAGTGCGCTTTGTTTGTTCGAAATTCGGAAAGCACGAATTCAGATGTGCTTAATAATTCGTTATGTCTGAAGCAGACGGTGCAAATGGTGGAGCTATCTGTAAGAGGTGTGTAGTAGCTAAGCTACGCATACCCTGTTAGTTAAGAAGCTATTGCATTGAAGCGGAAAGGTATTGCGGATCGATATCGCGGAACGCGGATTTTAGAGTAGAGTCACCGTTAGCCCGTGGGTCTCCAAATGCAGCAACCTCCACGTGGTGAGACCTGGGTCGTTAATATTTGCAAAGTTTAATTGTAAATATTATAACGCAAGTATTATCGAGCGAATGGCTGCATATTTAAAGACTTTTTCAAGATCTTTTTATCTAAACAATGAAATACTTACGTTTTATGTTTGCTAGTCATACTTCCATAAATAAATAGATTGAATATAATAGAATTCAATAGAATAAAATTCAAGAATATAAAGTATGCAAATTTGCGACTAATATCACAATTTTCTCTAGACTCATTATCGACGTAAGCCATAAAAAAAACGATGCTAATGAACAGCCTTAATACGACTAGAAAGAACTTTAACCGGTCTGTCTCACTTGAACTTGCTTACAAGCGATGCAGCTAATTCTAAGATTTGCCGGTAGTTGGCGCAACATTTCAGTATCTAGTTGCCTGGAAATATCAATTGTAGCAGACGACTTCGTGAGGTGGTGAGGGTCATAAGTATGATTCGCTCTTTAGTTTTGAATCGTGAGTTTTGCGTAATAACCTGTTTTTAGTATTGTTTTCACACGATACATTTTTATTTATACAAGATTCGAAGATATATCAAATATTTTTCGCAATATTATTTTTCTTTGGTTATTTTATAAAATGATCCGGATCAAATAAACGAAATTTTTTTCGTCCGAGACGTTTCAGTGCATCTGTAGTTAAAATTGTAACCGTGTTACATATATATCTTCATATACAAAAGTAGAAATTGCTGTCATGTATTTGTAAAGATCTATACATAAATTACAACAGTATTTTGCAACATCGTTGGTCTATTTTTACAAATAAACTTACCGATTTTTGAACCAGATGTTATAATTGAATAATAACATTAAAGAATCATTAATATTATTATTTACATATTATTTTTTTTACGCTTTGAAAAATTCATTTATGTGTTATTAACTCATCCAATAGAAAATATGTTCTTTTGTTATCTATATTTATTAACAACGATAATTTTTTTTCTAGAAAATTTACAGCAGGGACTGCTGTCCCTTGCTCGTAATAATGGAGCTGCTTTGGTATATCCTGCTGTTCCAGGAAATTTGGTTAAACAAATGAGTAGTATAGTTCAAAAACATGATATACCACTACCAGAAAAGCCAAAAAAGGAGCCATACAGTCCTTTCCAAAATACCAGTAACTCAATTGAATATGCTTTAGCTCGAGTAGATGATCTCTTAAATTGGGGCCGCAAAAATTCAATATGGCCAATGACATTTGGTTTAGCATGTTGTGCCGTAGAAATGATGCATATTGCAGCACCTCGCTATGATATGGACAGATTTGGTGTTGTCTTCAGAGCATCACCTAGACAATCTGATGTCATAATAGTTGCTGGTACACTAACCAATAAAATGGCACCTGCCTTAAGAAAAATCTATGATCAAATGGCAGAACCAAGATGGGTGATTTCAATGGGTAGCTGTGCGAATGGAGGTGGATATTATCATTACAGTTACTCTGTAGTCAGGGGATGCGATAGAATCATTCCTGTGGACATATATGTACCTGGTAAGATTTCACTGAATAGTTATGAGTAAAGTCATGAATGTATCACTTTATATAATTATATATTAAATATATATACTAATATGTTTACTAAATTAAATTTATGAATTTTTATTAGGTTGTCCCCCTACAGCTGAAGCATTGTTATATGGAATTCTGCAATTGCAGAAAAAAATTAAGAGAATGAGAACAACACAAGATTGGTACAGGAAGTAAAAAAAATAGTGCAAATGTAGTTATAAATATGTAAGTTATTACAAATTATAGGCTAGACGATCAATAAGTTAAAACTTACAGTATATTTGAAATTTTACTGTAATTGTATTAATTGTTATCTCTTTTTCCTAAAATGTAATAAATATATCTTTATATATGTAATAAAAAAGAAAATACAAAGATCTTCTTTATTCTTATTTTATAGATATATTATATCTTAATTTCATTTATGATAAATACTTTTGTAATAAATTTATCCTTTGGATACATTGCTTTTTATATATTTATTTTTTGTAGTCACATTAGATAGAAACGCAGAAAAGTAGGAACTAGAAAGTAAAAGTCGATTCTAGTAAACAACTTATTTGTTTACATTTTAATTACATTAAGACAAAGAAATATTTTTACATAATGTTACTAGTTCATGGTTTCAACCATATTTTTTTTATATAGCATATTATATATAACTTTGTAATTTCGAGTATATATATACATGAAAAACATTTAATTTATTGGAGTAAGTAGTTTTAGGCAAAATTTATCACTTCTTATAGTCTACTAAGGCCCCATATACTATGTTTTTTATGTATTGCTTGTATTAGCATCGATCAAGTTTATTTTTAATTTATAATCTTGCCTCTAATAACCTACTCCCTTAATCTATTGTACTATTATAATACTCATTTGCATATTTCTATACTATAGCATATTTGATCTAAATATAAAGCAATTATTATCGATTAAACATTTTAATTTAATTTTTGAGTAAAAAGAATGACTATAATCCAAAAATTTATATTTGCACATCGATATATATCATATATATATATATATATATATATATATATATATATATATATACATATACATATACATATATATATATATATATATATATATATATATATATCAATCGAATATATATATCAATTTTCTATCATATTATGTGCAGTAATATTTACCTTACATACATATATGGACTCATATCAAGCAAAAACTACCACACAGGAAACACGCGCGCTTATACGCATTTAATATATGCTATAAGTACTATAACATTTTTTACAAAATATTTTGCAGGTACTGTTATACCATGTATAACTACATTCCAATTTATAAAAATGCATCGGTGACTATATCTTAACCATCCATTTGCACCACAGCCTATATTTTTAATGGCTACTTTGATAAACATATCAGAATAGATTACAACAAAATACATTATTGTCATCTTGCCAACTATTGATCACACCATGTAAAATTTTATAATGTTGATATGTATCAAATACATGGTATGTTAAAAAAAAAAAAATACAGACTGAAAAAAATGAAGATGAAATCACATATTTAGTAGTGGACAAAACTGCAAAATAGATAATTTCAGAAAAGCGTTTGAAAATTAAATAAATGTTCTTCGGTTCAATTTATAATAAAAAATGAAATTAATTGCAAATGAGGTTAGTTAATATATTACTCCCTTATTTTATAAAATTCTCTCTGTGCTATTACAAATTTATTAAAATATTTATCTTGAAGTGTTAAAATTCACTGTACATTTTAGCATTATATAAAATAAGTTGTATCTCATTTTGAATAAAACTAATACAGAGAACATTCATCAGTCATTCTGGTAATCACAATTATGATCAATTATTGATTATCTTCAATATTATCATTTCCTATCATTGTCATTATCTTGACTTACTTTACTTTGGTATGATGTTATCATGTTAACCCTGCAATAGTTAATCTAATTTAATCTAAAACTAATTTATCTTTAATAAAAACTAAACCATAATTAACATTAATTCTTTTAACATAATAGCAGCAACATATAATATTAATGATAAAAATATTTGTGCTCTCTACTGTATTAAAAAAAATTAAAAATATCTATTAGGTTTAGTATATCTAATATATAGCACAAAATATATTGTATTGCAGTGTAATATTATATAAAATTTACTTGAAATAAAGTTTATAATTTAAAAAAAAAAAAAATAGAAAATTTTTTTAATTTTATATACATATGTTTTATAAAGATACGCGTATTTTCTATTCATATCATTAAAACTATAAATAGAGGCTGTAGAAGAAATATATACTAAAAGATATTACATTTGTCTAAAAATAATAATAATTCAAACGCCCTTCTGATAGTCTAAATAACTTTTTCGTATTGAAGACGGAATCAACACATGTCATTGTATAAAATGAATTCTAAATATATAACAAACTTACTTTTTATGTATTAAGTTTTGCACTATTAGTTTTTTTCCCGTTTTTGCGTGATCATTCAACGGCACTGTCACGCAAATCTGATATATATACTTTCACAATTTAACAACCATTTACTTTAAGTAAATAAGCAAAATTGGTATTTTTTAATTTTATTGAAGAATTGTTTGAGATGTGGAAGGTGGTGGGTCATTTGGCAAAACAGGTATAGGACCATCTATCCATTGTATAAGAGCATGTTCACTCATTTGTGTACTTTGAAAATGATCCTTTAAGAGCGTTTGAGAAAATGTACAATGCATTTGATATGCCTCACTTTCACGATTAGGATCTCCACAAATTCTATACAAATCTAAAATTTTTAAGATAAAATGATGTGTAAAAATCAGTTTATGTGTGTTCATATTTATTCACACAAACACACACATACACACATAAAGCACACACCCACACACACATAAAGCACACACCCACACAAATTATATGCAATTACCTTTCAGGATAGCAGTAGCCCATAGTTGTACGTGTACATCTGGTATTTTGGAAGCAAGTTGCATGGCAGGTGTAACCATATTCATAGATTCTCTGCTATTTCCTAATGAAAGAAATATATGTCCTAACAAAACGAGACTACAAGAAGTTAATCTATTTAAATCCTCTGAGCTTGCCATTATTAATGTTTCTCTAAGATATCTCCTAAAAAAATTTTTAAGCAATATAAATTGTATATTTTTAGATATTTTGATTACATTTTTTCACAATTTACACACTTGGCTTCATTATGTCTAGCTCCAAAAAAAGCTTGGAGACCTTGAACATAGTATGCTGCTGCTCTCAAGGAATGCGAATGTGATGGTAAAGACTCTGGATTTATTCTTTCCATTAATGCACCCAACTCTGCATCTCTTTTTGTTCTAAGATATACTATGGCCAAATTTAAATTTGCAAACGTCCAAAGTTCTCGTTCTTGGGATGTCTGTAACATATCATTTTATATTATTTTAAAATGCATGCAAATTTTAAGATACATAATTTATGTCCTATGTGATATGTGCATAATACATGTGACATATATATCAGCAATAATCCTCATAGATTTATGATTAAATTATTTCTTATAGCTTATTAAACAGATATTCTATAATTTTACTTTATTGTGATATATTTATCACTTTTATAGCTTGCTTAATTATTCTATCTTCTAACCCTAAGAGCAGCTGTAAACTGAGCCTCAGCAGCTTCCATACAATTCATAGACATCGCATATAATCCCAAAAGAGCATGCAGTTGAGGCCGATGGCCTTGTAATAATCTTGGTTGCCGCCTACAAAGTTGACATGCCTGAGCTATTTCTGCAAGTGCCACACTTTTATTTCCCATGACAAGGCGGCACATAACTATATGTTCTAATAGCATGAGTTGAAAGACAGAGAGTATCGGTTTATTATCAACGACTGTGAATCAAAATAGAATATTTACATAAATTTATTATACTAAACTATAAAAATTCCAAAGATAAAATCAAAAAATTTGTAAATATACTTATATGAGTACTTTTTAATTTTTCAATTTGGGTAAGAGCCTTATTTGTGTATTTTTGTGCTTCATCCATATAACCAGCTTGCATTGAATGCATAACAGTTACAAGATAAACCAAAACATATAAATGATCCTTTGGCATCCATATGAACATATCTCCTATATTAGAACCCGTAACTACATCATCTGTTGGCCAATTAGGAGACATGATCGTTTGTATACTTTGTTGCAGTTGTTTTAAACAAGGTTTCACACTATTTACCTGTTACGTAATAAAAATATAATATAAATCAACGAATATAATTTATAAATAATAATTATTATATCGTTACCTGACCAGCCATAAGAAAATGACAAACTTGGAGCACCAAATAATATACTTTTAAGTATTCTTTTTGGTGTGGGCTTCCTTGCCAATTTTCAACATGGTGACCAGCCGAATTTAAAAGTGCATGGACTTCCGTAAATTTCTTGTCTATTAATAGGAGCATACATCGACTTAATAAAAATAATACACGTGTATAACTCGCATTACTAATATGCGAATAATCAACACCAACGGCCAGCAAACTACTTGCTGCGACGAAATCTTTTTCAGATGCATGTATTTGCTGTAATCACAAATAATATAAATAATTTATATGATATATTAGAAAGATATACAAATTGTTATCGAACTTACCGCCAATTGAAATATAAGTCTACAGTGCCAATAAACATTATGTTGAGATAACTCTATGGCCTTTCTTAATATAGGTTTACTTAAATTTGGCTGTTGCTGTTGTTCGTACAATTCAGCTACCACACTTGCTGCTTCAAATTTAACATCATCAAACGTGTTTATATTTTGACTTAAACGCCACTAAAAAAAAAAATAATGTTAATTTAAAAATATTTTCAAACGCGCCTATTGATAGTAACATAAATAATATTGACATCAAAACATACAAAGAGGTTAGAAAATAGGTATCACTGTATTATGTAGTTTTCAAAATAAATAAAATAAGTTATATAAGAAGGATGATTGTGTAAAAGTTCTAATATAAAAGATATTAAATATAAAAATCAATAAAGTTTTTATCAAAAACTGACCGCTTGTTCTAGATGTGATCGCGCCAAATCGATATTTTTCGTGTGAGTAAGAAGAATATTTCCAAGTTGTAGATGAGTACGAGCTTCGACCCGAGGTGGTGGTTTAAAATTGAAAACAGCTTGAAGACACTGAATACATGATTTAATATTCGGTGGGCTCGATGTCCGAAAGTTTTCAGCTAAACCTAACAACGAGAGATACCAAGCGTCCTGAGAAGACGCCATTTTGACATTTCTCGGACGAATACTTTTCCGACCCTTTCAGCCTGTTGAAAGGCCACAATATATTCAACAATTGGATCATTTAAACACACCAATCAGGATGTTTTCATATTTGCAATTAAATTACAATAATTGGTACAATTTAATGATTCTGATTTAACCCGATCATCATTTTAAAAGTTCTTTAACGTATCAATGTGTTTGGTCAAGTTCAAATATGACTTTTTGACACGCACGTACGTGTAACATAAACGCGTGTGTATATGCTACGCGCGAATTATTGCGCATAAAATCATCCGCGTTAGATATTAACACTATATAATATACCATAAAGAAACGTAAAGCTAGCCTGAAAAGTTTCGACATTAATGGATAGCCAAAAATGTGTCGTTTCACTGATCGTACGGGGGAAAAAAAAAAGAAAGAAAAAAAGAAGGAAAAAAAAAAGAAAAAAAAAGAGAAAAAAGAAAAGAAAATCCTCCAAAGGGTTCGCTGAAAGTGGCATATTTCAGTTGACGTGTGCGTAGAACGTGTGCGCGGACCAATCGGATGCGAGATTTTCGCGAAGAATCGTCGGGAGGAGTACACACGATTTAACACAACTGTAGGAACGGCGGTGCGGTTGGGAGTTACAAGTTGAACGCAATACCTCGCTCGTATTTTGGTTTGGGTATTGGTTTTTAATACGGCCGTAGAACCGTAGAACAGAGGGATTTAGCCGAATTAATTGAGATAACGGTGGCCAGCGAGTGGCTAAAAATGCTACACGCCGGAAATGGAGGTCAAATTCGGCTGGAAATGTTAAAACACCGCGAAGAAAGTGACACAGTAGAAGAGGCAACGTCAAGAAAGTGCGAGGGGCAGCTGTCTTCGATGAAGGCAAACAGCTGTTCGTCTTGCATACTTCCTAATCGTACCATAGAAATGGAACAAGAGGATAACAACTCGTGCTGGAACAATCTGCCCAGCGTTATTTTGCAAGAAATATTTTCGTATTTGCCACAGGAGAATAGGATAAAAGCCTCTCAGGTATACATCTACTTTTTGTTTTTTTTTGTCCTGTCAACTGACCTAACACAGTAGGTAATCAAACGATTATATTTCACATAGCCGTTTGATGTTTACGAAACTCGACCTTTCTATCTATTGCGTATAACTCGCAACGGTTGAGTGTTCATCACGCAAGATTTCATTGTAATTTACTAATATTGTAAATATTCGCTTATATATATATATATATATATATATATATATATATATATATGTATATAATTTTTGTAAAATCAAAAATATACCTATGAAAATACTAAAAACATATATATATATATATATGAACATAAAATCTCTATGGCATACTCTAATTGAATCTAATGTACCTGTTCTAATTTATGCAGGTTTGTAAAAATTGGAGATATGCGTTATTTCATCCCAGTTTTTGGAGAAAAATTACTTTTGTTCTGAAAGATGAGGATAGTATTTCATGGGCTAGGTCGGTAATTCAAGCTTGTAACAAAAATTTCATTATGTTAATATACATTTGAATTATATGATTTTATAGGTTTTTGGCAGATTGTTTTGGGCTTAGTGTACACGAAGCAACCATACGATGTGACATTGCATGTCATATTGTAGAAACTTCTCATCTTCTGAAAAAATTATGTTGTAATAGGCAGTTACGAAAATTGTACTTGGAATATAGCAGTAGCATATTTGAATGTCCTAATTGGTATATGGAAAGTGAGACTGACAGGTAGAATTGTACAAATATTGTTTTAAAAATATTTAATTATGTTTTAAATATATTCAAATTTGTTTCTTTTTTACAATTGTTTATAGTCCAACGAACAGTACATCTTTAATGAAATCCATTGTGAAAATTATTGAAACATCTAACTGTTTGGAAGCTCTGAGTTTAGGATATATGGAAGAGTTAGCAACTAATGCCAATATAATTTTAGAACCATTACTTTTACATCAGGCTAAACATCTAACGCATCTCAGTCTAGCATCGGTCAAAGATGACCCAGACCATTATGACTTTATAGAATTGGAGGAATATATTTTTAAATCGTTTATCAGACTGACTGTTTTGACAGTAGATTATGACGTTGTTAATGATGCCTTACTCAGAGCTTTAGACAGTGGCACTATGGAAACGATAGTGATACATGTACATGGTTGGCATAACGATTACTTAGGAACATCAAATGCAGCTTGGGAATTCTTTGTTCAAAAGAAGTACGTTAACATAATTCTGTAAAATATTATATTTTTAAGAGGCTATTTTTTTTTTGTTGAAGTAATATTAATTAAAATTATTTTTAGTCCAAAATGTGAACTACGACTAAATCTCATACATTCTTATATTGGTGTAAAAGTATTAGATACGGAAATTCTTCAACCTTCCATGCCTCTAACGCACTTAAAAGTATTGTTCTGTGAGAAATTTAATACAGAGGTACTACATCAATTGTCAAACTGGTATTCTAATAAATTAAAATCACTCATATGGATAGATTCTATGGATACTACGGTAAATACTCCAGCTACAGACGATGCTAATGAGCCAGATAGGTAACTAATTTGCATCGTATTTTTGATGCAAAAAAGCAATGACAATCAAACATAAATTCACTTTTATATCTATTACAGTCCAGATCCTTTAGTATTCGTGGCTTGGAAGTGTTCTAAACTCGTGGAATTGGTGTTTATAGGACACAAATATTACAAAGAAAATTTATTAGCTATCGCACGTCTTAGAGGAAGCACTCTTAAACTTCTTGTATTTGCAGAAAGTGATATTGTGTCTGATAGCGAATCGTGGCACAAGACTGAGACCATTACACATGTGAGTACATGCATTATTTTTCTACTAATGGCATAATTAATGATAACTTATCTTTGTATTACAGGAAATACAAGAGATAATGGGTAAACACTGGGCACCATTAAGGAACACAGAGTTACCAACAGTAGTGTTGAATCCTTTTGCCGGTGACAGCAGGGAGGTTATTATGCCGCTTATCCTGCGCGACGAGAAATAACTTCCAAGAAAAAATGCCAAGAAAATGTCATCCAAGGACTATCCATTAACAGCCACGACCACTTATGGAAGGAGAACATTTTCAGAAGTACAGTTGTAAAGTTATATTCTTTATTTTTCTATAAGATTTTTTTTTTCTTTTCTTTTTTTTTTTTTTTTTTTGTACGCAACGCGGTGAATACGTATAATGAGTTCATAGTCCAAAATCTAATTAACGCATACTGCCATCCGTCGGCTAGTTGTTAGATGTAACTTATTAAGTAAAAAGGATGAGAATAGTCTATCACGAACTATCGCGTCGTGATATTAACAATTCTTGTATGGATGTGATATGTATATGGAGCTCGCATTTATATTGCGCTATACGTTTGCGAGTTTAACGTGCATCAATGTTCCTTCTTTAACGATCATGTTTTATCTTAAACCATTCCTTCAAGGAAGATTTATTCCTTATATGCACAAAATTAATTTGTGGCACAACCAAGGGAGATAGTTAACGGTGTTAATGGATCGTGGATCATCGATGTTCGTAAACTCGATTACCGATGTATAGTACACGATCAATCCCCAATGCTCTAGCGATAAGAAGCCTACCTCTCGTGTCTTTCTCACGACGAAATGTCCAAATTGAACGCAAATTACAATGTAATAGAAATTACAATGATTGAGAGAGAGAGAGAGATAGGAACAGAGAGAGAGAGAGAGAAAGAGAGAGAGAGAGAGAGAAAGAGAGAGAAAGAGTGAGAGGAAGAGAGAAGGAGAGAAGGAGAGAAAGAAAGAGAGAACGATTTTCTATAATCCTTACGACGGATGGTAGGAATGACTTATTTATGCTGTGATTTTTCTTCGTTGGAGAAGCTATGCAGGGAATCGCGTCTTTATATTGACAATGATAATCGTAAACTTTTATCAGGTATATATATATCCTCACCGCGATCTTTACTTTACCGATCGTTCCTCTCACCCAAATATCATCGATACCCTGCGGAGAATAATAAGTAAATTTCGTGTAGATATAACAATACCTTGGTATATGTGAGAACAAGGTTAATATGTTAAAAAAAAAAAAAAAAAAGAAAAAAAAAAGAAAAAAAGGAAAACAAAACAAAAAAAAAAGAAAAAAAAATGAAAAAGAAGAAGAAAACGAGAACGTCAAGGTAACGCTATATGGATAGCATTTTTTGACGTCTACCTGTTGCTACAGGGTCATTAAGGATAATATTTAATAACCAAGGTAAATAACTTGGGGAAAGGAAGATGATCATCTATGGGACAAAAGTGAGAGAAATTCCGTGAAACAATTATACAAGGGAATGAGAGGTCCGATCCCATGATCTTCCACAGGAAAACTAATGCGAAAATTCCAAAAACGTTATCTGTAAGTAGAGAAGAGAAAAGCGTCGTTCTTAACGGATATTTTTCCAATCCAATGCAAGAAGAAGAATGTAGATAAACAAAGGAGCCAAGCGTTCGCTAAGAGCATGCTGTGCGACACTACTAAAAAAAAAAAAAGGGATATTTAAAACAACTCGATAGAATTAAACATACTTTAAACGAATATCGCGTAGTTTGTATTAAATGCACAGAAGTACAGAGCTGAGAACTACTCAAAGTAACGAGAAGTCAAATGGCGTTCCGAGGTTATTTTTAATACCAAAACCAATCGGACGCAATTGTAAAAAAAAAAAAAAAAAAAAAAAGAAGAAGAAAAAAGAGAAAAAAGAAAAGAAGATGAAGATGAAGAAGAGGAAAAAACGAGAGAAAACGTTTAAATGTGTGGATGCGCACGCCAGAGTCGGCCAAGTAATACATGCATACAAGTGATAGCCGAGGAAGATGAATCATGCGGAATGTTGTACGACGGTATGTGTGTTAATATCATATAAACTGTGATCAACAACCGTTTGTTCTGTACGTACCATTTTTCTCCATTATGCTCTTAGCGATCGCCGATATGCGAAACATGAGTATATCTAACGAAGATCGAAGGAAGTAACTCTGCTAATCGTATATATACATATATGTATATATATAGATATGTATGTATATGTGTATATATATATACTTATATATATATATATATATATATATATAGGTATATCTGTACTACTAATCTGTCGAAGTTTAAAAGTTTAATATTTGGGTGCAATAAAAAGCACTCGCATTTCTATCGTGCGATTAATAATGGTGACGATTTTGAATGTTGTTTACAAAGGAGCCGTATATAATAACGCAAAGGGGAGGAATAACAAAAGAGAAGGAAGAAGAAGAAGAAAAAAAAAATAAGTAGAAGAGTAAAAAAAAAGAAACCAAAAAACCAACGTATATACAGTTGTACTATTCTGAGATGCGATTTACTTTTTTCGAATCCTTGTATAATTATTAATGTCGTCGTATGTACATTATAGTCACGTATTATACCATTCTTTTTTTATATGTGATCCTGTACATACACTTCATGCGTCGAAATCTTTAAATGAAAAGAAAAGAAACAAAAAAAAATGGAAAAAACGAAACAGGAGAAGTATTTCCACACTTATGTGCGAAAGAAAGCCGCGATAATGTGCCCTCCCCCACCCCCACCCCAAACATGCTGTACGTAAAGTCAAGAATAAGATATGCAAAAAACAATGTTGTAATACGTGTAATATATATATATATATATACACACACACGTATATATATATATACAAATCTACATATGTATGTATGTATATATGTATACAAAAATACACGGATACGAAAGGTTCGATCGAGTGTGAAGCACAAAAAATGTATGTAAATCGAGCGGACACTTAAAAACGAAAAAGAAAGAGAGAGAGAGAGAGAAAGAGAATGAGAGAGAAAAAGATAAAATGCCGCTATAATACAAGATGAACGGGCCTTAATATGTACCTGAGTCGCGGTGTAAGAGTAATTTTGACGAAACGTTTGACGCGCGACGTCGCGATAAAAAAGAAAGGAAGAGAAGAAACATACAACACGTACACGTTAAAAGCTAATCATTAAATCCTTAGTAGACATTTTTTGTCGAACCATTTGGTGATAACGAAGCCAATCGTTTATCAAAAAATGACTAGAGGTTAAGATAGAAGAAGAGATGCGTCTGCGACAGCCCTTTCATTTCGTACTACATGCGCGTGAACAATTAATTGTATTTACTTTACATTGAACGATGTAACACGAGAAAAAGAAAGAGAGAGAAAGAGAAAGAGAGAGAGAGAGAAAGAAAGTGTGAAAAAAAGAAAAGGGGAAAGAGAAGGATGTCTTAACGCGAAATAAGACTCGTATAATAATCGAATAATGTGCGCTCGTTAGCCGCCATTTTAACGCGCATAAGCTCGCCATGTTTTTCTTTCTTTTTCCCCTCTCTTTCCTTTACTTATTTTAGGTTTTTTTTTGTTTATTTATTTCTTTCTTTCTGTCTTTCTTTCTTTCTTTCTTTCCTTCTTTCTTTCTTTCTTTCTTTCTTTCTTTCTTTCTTTTTTTCTTCCTTTCCTTTCTTTCTTCATTTAACGATATACCTTTGATCATTCTTGCATAATTTTTCCTTTAGCATCGAAATCGCGTGCTTATAAATATTATTAAAAAAATGTCATGCTCGCGTGCGCGCGGTGTTTACGAGACCGTGAATGAGAGCAAGAAAGTGAGAGAGAAAGAGAGCACGAAGTTATGTGTGTATGTTACAAGACCATGCATGTTGCGTTCGTATTGCGAAAAATCTATCTATATGTGTGTGCGTGTGTGAGGGAGAGAGAGAGAGAGAGAGAGAGAGAGAGAGAGAGAGAGAGAGAGAAACAAGATAAAAATTAAATAGAAAAGTAAAGATGAAATGTGAGAAGGAAAAAAAGAATAAATCTAGGTGATAATGTGTAGCACCATCTATGCGCGTTAAAAAAAAAGAAAAAAAATAAAAAAATAAAAAAAAGAGAAAAAGAAAAAAAAAAGAAAAAAAATAGAAGCAAAGAACAAAAAATGTGCAGCCGCTTAATATGGGCACAACGCGAAGGTACACAGCGTGCGTATATGTATTATTGATTATAGAGCGCGATGATATACAACAAACATAAGACTGAACCTGCCGAAAAAGGTGTATTTAAACAAAAATATGCATACGCAATCTCGCGCGCGCGCGCACATATTATACATGAAAGTTAAGCGAGCTGCACGTTGCGTCATGATCGACATCTTACTCATAAAGAACATGTACTTCCTATGTATATGCGAATAAGCAGAAAGAATGAGAAGAAGAGAAAGAGAGATAGGGAGTAAGATTTTTCTCGTGAATCTCCTCAGTGGTTTATTCTCTTAAAAGTGCTATCAACAGTGTTGGGCATTTTTTTCTTTTCTTATTTCTTTTATTTTTTTTTCTTTGCTTTTCTTTTTTTTTTCTTTTCTTTTCTTTTCTTTTCTTTTCTTTTTTCTTTTTTTTTTTTTTTTTTTTAACTTCCAATTCGCTCGATGGTGGAAAAACTTAATATATGTATGTATACATATACATATATATACATACATATATATATGTATGTATATATATACATATACAAACATGTTAGCGATTTTATGAATATGTTCGTCGTCGTATTAATGCGAAAGATTAAGCGAAAGGATATTAAGAAGCAATTAAAATAAGGGTGATGTGTGTGGTGCGTATCACGCAAAGATAGCTAGCGTTTAGCGATACGGAAAAAAAGAAGAAAAAAAAAATGAACAAGAAGCCTCCATACACACTTAATATGTATGTAAAAAAAATTACACATACATGTCCACCCACCCATACACACACACACACACACTCATACGTACGCACGCACGTACACACAAACACACTGTATTTCTCGTTTCGAGGATTATTCACTCGATAATGGTTCTCTCATAGCCGATAATTAACCTTAAGCAGCCTGCCAAGAATCAAAATACATAAAATATGTAAAATATCAAACGAACGCTAGCCAGTACAGAATGCTATAAGATCTATTTTTTAAGACGCGAATGTATATTTTTGTACTAAGGCAGGCCTTAGTGTGCGTGATCGTAACGAGAAAACAAGATAAAGAAGAAACGAAGAAGATGAAAATGAAGATAAAGATGAAGATGAAGATGAGGATTAGGATGAAGATGAAGATGAAGATGAAGATGAAGGAGAAGAAAACAATCGCGATAAAAAAGGGAAAAAAAAGTAATTATAATAATAATAATTATAATAATTATAATAATAATAATAATACTAATAATAACAAATTCCTCTTGAGCGCGCGCACAAGAACGCCAAGATGGAGGAGAGCTGTGATTAAATCATGTCGGCTTAAAATAAGAAAGAGGAAACGTAATAACGCCAAGGTTTAAACAAAGCAAACAAGGGGTTGGGGGATGTGCGACGTCAATTCCAGTAAATCCCGCTGTTGGATATTATTATTATACATATATGTTGTACCGAGTGTGGGCCATAAGAATAAAGAAGAAAAGAGATTAGAGGGATCGAATAAAATGGGGCGATATGATGAAGAACAAAACATCTGTGATAAAACTAAAAATAAAAGAAACCAATATTAAAATCCTAGACGGGTGCTCATTGATAAGGAAGAATAAATAAGGAAGAAAGAAAGGAAGAAAGGAAGAAAAGAAGAGAAGAAGAAAGATACGAAGAATCTTTAAAATATGTAGGTCTAAAGAAAACGATAAACAAAAACGAAAATGTAAACGAAAACGAAGATGAATATGCACGAAGTATATGATTCCTAGAAGAAGAGGTGTTTTTTGATCGAGTATGATTCCGATGAGAGAGCAAGAGAAAGAACGAATGATAGAATGATAGAACGAGATTACTCTGTACGTATATGATCGATTTACTCGTAAAAAGGAAATGAGAGATTTAAAATGACACGAATAGGAATGAGGAAAATTATAAAATATCGCGACATGAAAAGATATCGTACGTGTCGATCCAACTCTACTCAAAGAAAAATGCCGATCTAACAATCCTCGCGAAAATTCAACGAACGTCCAGTCGTCTATTCGCTTATATACATATATAATTTTATCTTCATAAACGCGTTTAGACGAAAGTGTGCCCATAGAAATAAAGAGGGGGGAGAGAGGGAGAGAGAGAGAGAGAAAAAAAAGAAAGAGGGAGAGAGATATGCATATTTAGTTATGTAGATGAAAACTATTCACGAAATCGCGCGATTAAAGGCCATAACGTACATACATACATAAAACACGATGAACACAAGACACGCGTACACAAATTTAATTTACGTGCAAAGGAGCACACTGACATTCCATTTGGAAAAAAGAAATATGTAGAAAAGTGTAAAAAGGGTGAACATCGAGGGTCAAGATCTCTTTTCTTTTTGTTTTTCTTTTCTTTTTTTTTTTCTTTTTTTTTTCTTCATTTTTTTTGTTTCTTCCTGTTTTTCCTTATCAATTAACACGTGTAAATACGTGAAGCACGATAGATAGATGAAAGCTCGATTCAATTAGAATTCGAGTTAAAGTTTCGAGTATTAGTATGTATTAAAGTTGCGAGCTCTAGTGAACTTTCCACGTGGAAACAAAAAGAAAAATGATTAATACGCTGGACCAACGATTCGACTAATTTTCGTCGTCCTTTGTTTTGAGACAAGAATTTAGGCCGATCTATCGTTTTTTTTTTTTTTTTTTTTTTGATTTTTAAATTTAATTAGAATCTCGTTGAAATGACGACGAGAAAAGAGAGAAAGAAAGAGACAGAGAAAGAGAGAAAGAAAGAGAGAGAGAGAGAGAGAGAGAGAGAGAGAGAGAGAGAGACGAAAAATGTACACAAGAATTATTTATTTAAGAATCGAGAGGGTAAAAATCAAAAGTAAATAATCATGAGATAGGGGTCGGTCCAGGGTATATACCACGAGCAGTATTATAAGTTCCTAATGAAAGAAGAAGGAAATAAAATAAAGAACTTGCAGTTCGTTTTAGAACGACACTCTAGATATTTAAATATATCGTAGCTTCGTCGAAGTAACACGAAAGAAGAGGTCATTTTGTTCGACAATCTTTTTCTTTTTCTTTTCTTTTTTTTTTTTTTTCTTTTTTCATCGATCGACTACTTGCTTTCGTATATGTGTAAGCACTTATATGTGTATGTATACACGCGACATGACAAAAAATACATATATACGTAACACGCAAATACATTACCGATAATTTTATCGAAATTTAATATGAACCAAGTAATGATCCATTCCAATAAAAATATAAAGGGCAGCGGATGATAAATCGCGCAGATCGGGCAGGCGAAAACGAAAGGATTCTTGTTAGAAAAAGAGATAGAAAGAAAAAAAGAATACCTCCTTTCATCCCCAAAAAATGTTATATGTATATATATATATATATATGTATTATATATATATGTCTTCGTCTAATATACGCAACAAGGGGGAGAGAGAGAGAGAGAGAGAGAGGGAGAGGGAGAGAGACACATACACACACATGCATGAATAATTACACGATCTTATCGAAAATCCAACGCTCTCCTCGATCGATAATACGTAGGAAGGAAGTTAAGTGTTAACCGTACATAAGAAATAAAAGGATAGAAGCCTGCGGCAAGAAAAAAATACACATATGTTTTCGTCATCGCGCAAACGGAGAAAGAAAAAGGAATTAAAAAAAAAAAAGAAAAGTAGAAGAAGAAGAAAAAAAGGAAAAAGTATTACGACGATCCAACATCATTGATCTTCTTCGAGGTTTTCTACGAGATCGAGAAAAATATTATGATAGGAAGCGCAAATCTAAATAAATAAATAAGAAAAAGAGGAAAAAGAAGTAAAGAGAGAAGAAACAAAAAAAAATTACTGTCGTTCGAACTTGTCGCGCGTATCTATCGTATTGCGGGAATAAATAATCAAAATTAAAGGGGGGGAAAAAATGTTATTCGTTCACATTCTCCTGTGAAAATAACTTAAGACGATCCATCGAAATTTTAAAGTTCCTTTTTCTCGTTCTTGAAAATTATGATCTTCGGCTAATCTTTAATTTTCGCCGTTCGATCTTCCTTCGTTTACATAATGTATTATTTTATCGTATATTGCAATTGTCACAATAATAATAATTACAATATTCACGAACGGCAGAGTTATCGATAAGCACAAATATGAAACTATATGACCGCAGTTATACTTTATAGTTTTAATTTAAAAAAAAAAAAAAAAAAAAAAAAAAAAAGAAAAGAAAGAAAGAAAGAAAGGAAAAGACGAAGAAGAAAAATGATCTAAAAAAGTCGAATGAAAGAAAAAAAAACTTGTGAACATTAAATTCGCGTGTTTTTCTGCAAAAGAGCAAAGCCATTATTCTTCTTCGAAGTTTGCGCGTGCGTATGCAAACGGATCACAAATTCATTCGTAATCCTTGTTGCGTTGCGTTACGTTGCGTTGTATGTACTTGTCGACGATGATGACGATGATGACGATGATGATGATGATGATGATGATGATGATGATGATGATGACTACGGTGATGATTCGTGATTGATAGAGCTTAGTTGGCTCATGAATTCGATTATATAACTCGAATTTTCTTTCTTTTTTCTTTCCTTTGATTAATTACGTGATCGATTTATATCTCCTTCGACTATTATATTCGACCATTTTAACGAGAATAAGATAAGAAAAAAAAAAGAAATAAATAAAAAATAGAAACGAAAGAAAAAAAAAATCAAGAAGAAGCTTAACGTCGTACATTATTAAATGTACACTATTCTAATTTATATTTTATCAATTGTATCAAAGCTCTTCGGCACGTATATCTACTTTGATGATCGATTTACTATCATTATTATAATTATTATTATTACAATTGTTATTGTTGTTATTATTATTATTATTAATTTTTATGATTAATATTATATTACATTCGTATATTGTTGGCAAGCACAAGTTTATCTTCACATAGGCTCGCCAACTTTGCGCTGTCGATACACGTAAAAGGAACAAAGGAACCGTCGTATTTTAATGACTCTTTTTCTTTTTTCTTTTCCTTTTTTTTCCTTTTTTTTTTTTTGGTCTGCCAATACGTAATATCTCGCATCGTTCTTGAATTCTTTCTGTCGTCGATAACAAGTCGATAAATTAAACGTATATGTATATAATATTAACAAAAAAAAAAAAACAAGATATATATATGTATATGTATATGTATATGTATATGTATATGTGTTTAAACGCACTGAAAAGACGCCTTTCAGTTTCGATCGTTGGAAAAATAAAGAAAAAAAAAACGGAAAAGAAGATATCAAAACGGAAGGTGCCTTTTCGAGATCGGCTCGAAATGTCGATTCCTTTTCTTTTACTTATTATTATTTTTTTTTTTTTTTTCTTATTTTCTTTTATTTTTATTTTATTATTTTTTTTCTTTTCTTTTTCTTTTTTTTTTTTTTTTTTTTTTTCTTTTTTAGAATAAAACTTGCTGTATCGTAAAACTAACCTGTAAGGATATTTTAAGCGATGAGAATTTTGTCGAGAGTTTCCGTGTCGTACGGGTAATATATAATATCACCGACCACTCGGCATATAACCTCGAGAATCGTTGTTTTTAATTCGGAAAGGAACGAAGATAGCGGACTCGTTTCCTTTCTCATTGTAAATCCTATAATGTACGGTACATACATACATAAAATACATACACACGTACATATGAAAACGTGCTGATTTCACATCGATTTAAGATAGACTTAAGGGACTTGGTTGAACTACAAAAACAAAAAAAAAAGAATTGTTTTATCGTTAAATGGCCCAAATATGAATGGATTGTACATATGTTAATAAATATATATATATATATATATAAGTATTGATATATATATATATATATATATATATATATATATACATATGTAATATTACAACATATATTTAAAAGAGAAAAGATAAGAATAAATAAAAATGATGGAAGAACGAAAAGAAATGTAAGCGCACGTATAATATATATATATATATATATATATATATATATATATGTATATATATATATTATATGAAATACGGTATTCGGTAATCGAAAAGAGCGATTTATCGAGATAACTTGATAATAATAGCCTTTATATTTGGATCTAGATGTTAGAGAAAGATATCGCGCATGGGAGAGACCTCTATGATCAGCAAAGTCGAGTGGTTTTCCGATGACTGTGTATGTATGTTAATGTGTGTGGTGTATGAGCGCGTATATATATGTAAATACATTATGTACGGCGACAATATCAATGATAATGATGAATTTGATGCCGCTATATACACTTACTCGGGATATTATTACACGAAAGTAACGAAACAACTTGTGATTCACTGCCTTCGATTTCTACGCGAATAATTTCCCCTCTTTTTTTATCTTTCCTTTTCATTCTTTCTCTCTCTCCCTCTTTCTCTCTCTCTCTCTCTCTCTCTCCCTCCCTTTCTATCTATCTATTTATCTATCTATTTTTCTATCTATCTATATCTCTGTTTTTCTTTTCTAACATTTTATTTCCTTGCATTTTTAAAAAGCGTCAAATACATTAGAATCGTACAAAAAGTTATTATTCCGCATCGCAACGCATTGCATCAGATTCATCGAAATCATGATTTTTTTTCCGTACGAATGATCGATTCCTACTCATGCGAGCGATTCTTCCCAAGAAATGTCGATAATGTAAAATTGTTGACTGTTGCGTTTGTAAAGAAAGAAACTCTTGAGAGATACTTCTATATACTTAAAACTTCGACGTACCTTCGAGAGCAAGTTTCGCGATATCTCTCTTTAGCTACTGGATATAAATATATCTGAACCATGCTCAGGACTACCTGACAAAAACAATTTATAAAGAATATAAATATCTCGTCGAAGAGCAAAAGCAAAACATACGAGACGAAAATGTCGTTTTCGTTCCGCTATTAGCAGGAACAACTCCGCGAGAAGAGATTATATCGTTCTATGCGCGTAACATTGTTGGTATAAGCTTGTGTAACAGAAAAAGATTGGGAAAAAAAAAAAAAAGGAACGACTCTCTTTGGGCAAGAAAAGTCCGTCGGCTCGTGAATATTTTATTTTAAAAAGTATATACATAAAATATTTTATTTCTATATTCTTGGTAATTCTCATGGGGGAATAATAACCATATACGTGCAATGAATTTCCTTCGAAATAATTGTTATTCGTAAGAATAGTTAAAATGAAAGGAAAGTAAAATCGATTCTAATATTCGTCGCGAAAATTTTTGTCACCTTTGTCAAGTTTTTTTTTCTTTCTTTTTTGTTTTTCCTTTTTTTTTTCTTTTTCTTTTTTTTTCGAACTCTACTGAATCAATCGATGTGTTCGGACCGATGCCGAAGTTGTCAAGAGAGAGAAAAAAAATCGATTAGAACAAATATTCCATGCATTCGTAAATATAATGTCTATTATATACATCGTATATACCACGGCTACCGGTTCGTAGCTTTTTTTTTGTCCTTTTGTTCGGTAATAAAAAAGAAAACAAATTTTTTTTCGATCGTCTACCGATGTAATGAGTTACATTTTTATCACACAATCGCAGTTCTCTCTTACCGCTCAAGAACCTCCGCGCGGTTAATTAATTATCGATTTTTGTACGGATCACTTTATTTATAGTTTATCGAATCTCTCTCTTTCCTTCTGTCTCTCTCTCTCTCTCTCTCTCTCTCTCTCTCTCTCTCTTTCTCTTATGAGCCTGTCTAATTTCTTACTATATATTCTTTATTGCAATAAAGTCGAACTCATTACTGCGCGGAGGTACGATCGTATATCGGTTTGAACAATTACTGACAGTTTACTCAGTTATCGTAATTGTGTCCGTCTTTTCAACGCGGTCAGGATGACCGGCATATCTTTATTTATTTTGTTTTTTTCTTTTTTCTTTTTCTTTCTTTCTTTCTTTCTTTTTTTTTCATATTTTTTTTTTTCCAATAGAATCATTATCTCGCTTACTGCGTGTAATTAGTATCCGTTTCCGTTACGAGAAAAGAAATGAAAAAAAGAAAAGAGGAAAAATCTTCTATGTACGATGGTCGGTTTATAATTTAAATATTTAACGCAATCTCTTCGAATAATAGAAAAATCAAATGTTTTCTCAAATGTATGAATCAATTTTTAAAAGTGTATCAGTCGATAAATAAAATCGTGCATGGTATAAATTTATTTAATTTTATCCTCAATAAAATCCCATTTCTCCTTGTTAATCAATAAAACTTCAAGCGCAATCTTACTTTTTAATAATAAATCCAAATAAGACGACTAAGCTAAGATATTTTTTCGACGATTTTTTTCGTTGTTCACTGTATAGAAAAAAAAAAAAGAAGAAAAAAAAAGGGAAAAAAAAAGAATAAATAAATATTATCTCAAACGTTATTTCAAACAACAAACGTCTAAATTCTTTAAATCGGAATATCTATTCGATCTTAGAGTCATTTAATATTTAATATTTAATAACTGATAATTTCAATGTACGGAGGAAGGAAGAAGTAACAACGCTAACGGTTGAAAGAGAAGAAAAGAGAAAAAATAAAACAAGATGGAGGGCGAACGGGCAAGCGGACAGGCGTTCGACTGGCAGCATGGCAGAGCGGGGTAGAGGAGGGTGCGTAAGTACGGGAGAGAAAGAGAGAGAAAGAGAGAGAGGTTGTGAACAGCGCTTAAAGCGCGCCTCACTCTTCGTCGCGCGGTTCCCCGCCAACGATGGCGTATTTTACAAAGTCCGTGGGGTGCTTCCGGTAAGCCCCGTAGCCAGCGGCACTTTCTCGGCTCCTTCGCGGCGCTATCGGTCGCACGCCAGGGGCGAACACAGTGGCGGCTTCGGAGGCGATAAGGTCCACAGTCCATCCCCACCCCTTAAGCGCGCCGTTACACCTCGGTCTGTGCTTCTCTTTTCATGGTAAGAGAAAGAGAAAGAGAGAAACAGATATATATATATATATATATATATATATATATAGAGAGAGAGAGAGAGAGAGAGAGAAAGAGAACAAGAAAGAGGGAGAGAAAGAGTGAGACAGAGAGGGGATAGCACGAACCGGAGGAAACAACGACAGCGACGATGCCGGGGCAACATCGAAACAAGGGCGGAGGAGAAGTTGGAGGGGGAAGACATCACGGCGGACAAGGCCGCCATATTGAATCACTTCGGTTAATTTTTGCGTAGGGGAAGCAACGAACGAGTGAACGAGCTCTACATAACTAGAAAGAGATTAAGATAGTTAGAAAGAAGAATAATATAGAATAAGGATATAGTACGAGAGAGAGGAAAGAAGGGTTTTCGTCTGGTAATCTTTAAAAACGTAAACGGAAGTGCGTAAAAAAAGGAAAATATTGCTCAGTGGATTCTTTCTCGTGTTTACGGATCCCGTGCTGTGAAACGATAAAGGACGATTTTCGTGCCTCCTATCTCGTTTTCTTTCACTATCCTTTTCTTTCTCTTCTCTCTTTCTCTCTCTCCCTCTCCCCTTTCTCTCTCTCCTCTCTCTCTCTTTCTCTTTCTCTCTCTATCTATCTATCTCTTTTTATCCTTTTCCATTCGTGGTTGGAAGAAACGCGCGTAAGAGAGCGCGTAAAGCGAGCGACGAGCAGCAGCAGCAATAGTAGTGGCGACGACGACGACGACAACGACGACGACGACGGCGGCGGCGTGGCGCTGCTTTGGCTGCCGTCCTCCGTTCATCCGTCCGTCTGTCCGTCGACCAGTTTGTCCATCAGCCTGTCGGTCTGTCGATCCTCTCTCTTTCTCACTTCTGGCAGTTAGGCGCGCCGCGCGGCGCGACGCGATGAACGACCTAGCGATGCGCGAGCACGCACGGAAGAGATTCACGCGCGGAAATTCTATGTGCACGACGTTCACGACGAGAACGACGACGACGACGACGACGACGACGATGATGATGATGACAACGATGAAAACGATGATCGCTGGACGATGAAGTGTGTTTTGTGTATTATATTTTATATATAGTATATATTATTATATATATATACACCATATATATATATATATATATCTATATCTATATATCTATCTTGACTAAGAGACGAAAACGATCGTATATAGCAAGCGAGCGCGCTTGTACGTGTGTGTATTTGTATATGTATGTGTATATTTCTCTCCGCTTAGTGTGCCGCCGCTTTTGTAGAGAAGAGTGTACGTGCATGTTTAGTTACGTACATGTGTTCGTGCAACGTGTAAGGAAGATACTGTATATGAACGATCCTGAATCATTGTGTCCGTTTTATTATTGCCGTCTCGTTGTATCTTAAAAACAAACGAATATCACGATTACTGTGTGATACGGTGGTTTAAAATTTCTTTTAAGAAGAGGAAAAATTAGAAAATAATTGTGACTGGAAGGAACATCGACCTATCGACCGATAGACCGACCGACCGACCAATCAACCGACCAACCGACCGACCGCCAACAGCTAGGTCCCTTTGCGTTAATTGTTCGTCGTCTACCTGTTCCCTTACGTCCTTTCTGTAAATCGATTTACAACATACTCCTTTCTCTCTCTCTTTCTCTCTCTCTCTCTCTCTCTCTGTGTGTGTGTGTGTGTATGTATATACGTGTATAAGGGATTATCGAGAGCAAGGACAAGACTTTGATCGAGAAGAAATTTTCAGGTATATATTACTATTGATATTATTAAATTTTTCGTTTCTCTATGCTATAGTCACTCCACTGTGTTTTTCTCTCATTCTATTATTTGGGAATGAATAGGGACTAAGCAGAACGAATTTTCAGGTAAAATTTTATGACTCAGGTAAATCTCATACCTCAGGTAGATTTAATTGCATTTTTCATACTTTTACATTTCTATAATAATTTTACCAATGTTTCTGCTATTACTATCACAACTATTAATAATATTAGTAGCATTAGTACTAATACTAATAGTACTACTAGTAGTACTAGTACTATTATTATTAGTACTATTAGTATTAGTACTATTACTATTAATGCTAGTATTACCAGGAACGCTGGAAAAAAGTGGTCCTGGCAAGGAACGCTCGTTATGTATACACACACGGGACGGCCGAGATGGCGAGCAGCGTTACTCTCGAAAATGGAGTAGATTCGACGATTGTTTTAAGTTGACCAACCGCGCAAGGCCGATCTCGTGGTCAAGAGTCACGCGTTATACGATTTCCTCTCTCTCTCTCTCTCTCTCTCTCTCTCTCTCTCTCTCTCTCTCTCTCTCTCTCTCTCTCAATATACCCTATCGCCATCTCTTCTTTGTTTTTCTTTATCTATAAGAAATTTTTCTTTTCTTTTTGGTAAAGAAAAGAAATATCGAAAAGTTCGATAGAATTTCATCCTTCGTGCGGTTTAGGGTCGTCCTTGAATGCTCGCACTCTTTGGAAGTTTCTTTCCCCTTCCCTCGTTATTCTCTCACGCAGTCTACGGTCGATGTACGATCGTAAAATGTCCGCGATACTCCGCATCGATATCACCGGACAAACTCGCCAATTCTCCTTACATATATATATATATATATATATATATATCTTTCGATCTTCGACGTCCCCTTTTCTACCTTAACGTTGCATGCTTTCGAAACTTTCGCTTTCGAAATCGATGCCAATTGGAAGATTTTTTTTATTCTCTAGGTTAGGTGGAAAAACAAAGTAAGATCGGTTCATTAACCGCGTTACTCTGTTCGAAAATTTCGAAAATGTACAAAATCGGATTTTTTTGTTTTTTTTTTTTGTAACGTAAAGCCGTCGTTCGAAGCGGTTAACTTCGTTTCGTGAGAAATTATTACAAAATTGAAAAAATATGTATCACCCATCAGTCCACTGATATGGCAGAGAGAAAGAGAGAGAGAAAGAGAGAGATATGTGTCGTCGCTCGAGCGAATTGGGAAGCGTGTTACGGTTTTGGACAAAGGTCACGTGACGTCTATAAGCCGAGAGAAGCGGGAGATCCAAACTATAATTGAGTATCTTTATTTTCTCTCGTTTCAATTGACACAAAAGCTACGGACAATGGAGGACTACTATAGCCTACGGCTATTGCTAGGGATTATACGACGATGACGATAACGACAACGACAAAAACAACAGCAACAACAACAATAATAATAACAACAACGGACAAGGAGACCGAATACTATATAGCTGTTCGTTTAATTGTCGGACTTTCCTCTCGACTCGCGAGACACGACAACGCTCGTTTCTACGCGCGCACCTTCGGGCACGGAAAGAAAGGCGGAAGAAGAGAAATAGATGTCGCGAACAGAGGTCGCGCTTTTCGTCGCGACCGAGGTGAAATCGTGAGAAGGGAGAGGGAGCGAGAGGAAACCGAGAGGGGTAGAGAGAGAGAGAGAGAGAGAGAGAGAGCGAACGAGAGAAAGAGAGAAAGAGAGAGAGAGAGAGATGCGTGAACGGATAGCAAATTCGTTGGAAAACCGTTGCACACACTCCTCTCTTCTCTGCGCGCTCGTCCTCGTAACGTTGCTGCTGCTCTCTCGCAAGCTAGCAGTGGGGAAGGCCCAGGCGAAAAATCGATTTCCCGTAGGGCAGAAGGGCATCCGAGTAGGCGGTAGGGAAGGGGCAGGCAAGGACGAGGGCAGGGGAAAGGTACACTGAGACGAAATTCGGGAAAATCCGCAGAGAGAGCGAAAGAGAGAGAGAGAGAGAGAGACAGACGAGCAAGAGTGGGAGTAGGAGAAGTAGTAGAGTAGTACGATGAGGACGTGGTGGCGAAGGAGAGGAGTCGAGAGTGGTGGAAGGTGTTGCGGTGAGGGGTAGAGAGAGAAAGAGAGAGAGAGAGAGAGAGAGAGAAAGAGAGGGAGAGAGGGACAAACAGACAGAGACAAATATATTGCTTTCCAGCGCGATTCCGGTGCCACTACCACTATAGGATGTCGACGAGTACGCGCGTGTGTGGGTGAGTAGCCGAGTCTCGTTTGCGGTAAGGGGTAGACGGTATGTGTTTAGACGGGGTGGGAGGAGAAATAATTAATGTGCGAGCGTACCCTCTCCCCTCGGGGTACTACGATGAGGAGGAGGAGGAGGAAGAGGTGGTGGTAGAGGTGGTGGTGGAGACAACCCCTCTCCCCTTCCACGTTCTTATACCGCTACGCTTAGAGCTGCCATTGTGCGGAGACGCCGCTTTCGAAGCATTGAGTTTGATTCTTCTCGATCGCGATTCGTAAGGTATACCCGCGAGAGACGAACGAATCTAAACGGTGCGAGAGAGAAAGAGAGAGAGAGAGAGTGAGTGAGTGAATAGAGTTGAGTGAGAGAGAAAGAGAGAGAGAAAGGGAGACAGAAAGAGAGCGGCATAAACGCGCGCGCGCTTATCTACTTCTTGTCGAACAGAACCCGGGACACGTCGCGCATCGATATCTTCTTCGAAGGAATCGCGTTGTGCGACACCATGTACACTATCGCTTAGCTCTTCATCGACGAGAAAACTAAGAAGGTTAGGTTAGAATTCTACATCTGCGAATACACATCTCTCTCTCTCTCACACTCTCTCTCCCTCACACTCTCTCTCCCTCACACTCTCTCTCCCTCACACTCTTTCTCTCTCTCACACTCTCTCTCTCTCTCTCTCTCTCTCTCTCTCTCTCTTTTTCTCTCTTTCTTTCTCACTCTTTCCTTTTCTTGTGTGCTAACTCAGCGATTTGCTTCGCTTTCCACATTTCAATTTAGTCGTCCTACTCTTCGTCTTCGTTTTTATCATGATATTTTCGTCTCTTGCAAGATCGTGTCAACCGTGTGCGTTATCTCTTCGCATATAATTTTCTTACATTTTGGAGGCTATTCGTGCGTAAATAACTAGGGCTTTACGAAAATTTGTGTTTTATCGAACACATATGATTATAAAAATAATGCTCGTATAATTATTTCTATTTTCCTTCGAACTGTTCGAATAACCACAAACGTCAATCGTGTATTGGAATATTACGTATATCAGTCAATTTACGTAATTGCTCGCCACTTGTTTCTTACTATATCACGAAAATATTCATTTTAACTAGAATATTGTTAATTTGCGCACGTGTGTCTATTACTGATAAATATACGTTTTGCAGATACCCAGTGGTCGAAGGAATGGAAACCATGGAGTTAGATGGTGATGCTGTAGTTGATCTGAGCGTAAGGTAAACAAACTTCCATTAGAACTTCTATATTTAGTTAAAAAAAATTTAGCAATCGATAACAAGATTTATATCATTGATGGTTTTCATTGTAGAAGCATAGTAAGAATAGAATGCGCAGTGATAAATAAAAACATATAAGATCTTTTATGAAACTTATTATTTGTATTTTAGCAGCAGTGGCAGAAGAAATTCCCCATCTATAAATACTAATTCAGGTGATGCAGGGGTGCCCTTGGATCTTGGAGTTCATTTCTCTGCAAGTTCTAATTTAGAAAGTAATATGCCAGAAGCACGAAACATTCAAAATGCAGCAAGAGGCATTTTGGCTCCAAAATCAGGAGATGATCGGAGGACTCGTCGTAATCTTAGACCAAGAATTGAAAGAAGTTATGCGGAGAGTCCTGATGAACCTAGAATAAATGGATATCTAAATGGAAATACGTCGGATAGCGATGAAGGTTAGGTCTTCTTTTATCTATTGAACAGGTCTACAATGCTATAGAGAGATTTTTTTAATAGGTCGAATGACAAATAATATTCCTTCAAACACAGCTGATATGCCACCATTGCTTCCAATCAAAGAACTATCTTCAGATGAATTGGCTGAACGTGAAAGGACATTGAGAAAACTGAAGGAGGAGCTGCGTTCTGAGGAAATGAAATTGGTACTGTTAAAAAAGCTGAGACAATCTCAACAATTAAAAGAGAATATTGCGGCAGTTCCCAAGGTTCCCAGCAAATTACCACCGCCAGTAACAGTACAACCAACACCTCATGGGTAAAACTCTACTGCAATGTTTTCTTCCAAGAATATGGTTTTATATATTGCCATGTTAAATTGGGATAACAATGGTTTACAGGCATAGAACAGGGAAAGCACCACCGCCATTACTGAGAGGGCAACCAGCACCAAGTAGAAGTAGTAGTCTTCATGCACCACCACCAGGAATGTTGTTACCACCTACAACTGGACGAAGTTCTACTTCAAGTACTGGAATGCCTCCTAACATGGTAATACCTCAACCACCGCATCCTCGGAGTAGACCACCTAGTGCAACGCCGAGTGTGCCAACTTATCATGCTCCGGCTGATAGAACTGAACGCTCCACAAAAGATCCTACCCCTACACCAGCACATCAAGTAAGTAAAATGTTTATCATCATAATTTATCACAAGGATTATGTTTCAATTGACATCTTAATGTAAAACTAATGGCAATTCAAATATCTTATATAATGTAAATAATTCATACAAATCTTACAAAATGAAAGTATTGAACGATTAAAAAAAATTGCCAGTAGTTTATAACATGCGTCTATAGTTATATATAAATGATATTTTCATATGAATAACAATAAAATTATTATAAATTCAAAGCTGCTTGTTGGATCTCAAGAAAATAAAACCACAGCATCTTTAAATACGCCCGTAATTTCGGAACAGGTATATCCATTGTCTGACCTATACTCGCTGTATGATCAGATTGATTTCTTGCAACTCTTATACAATTTCTACCTGTCCTCCTTTCTGCTCTTATGCTGTATGTGTGTTCTTTTTTTTCTGCTTATTGATCTTCATTTTAATTCTATAATGTTTTTAACAAAAGCTTTTATATATATCAGCCTGAAAATTATAGCTAAATAGAATTTGATGATATTGCATCATTAATATGTTATCATAATAAAATATGAATGCTATTGGATTTTGTACTATGTTTAGAGCTAATAATGTGTTATGAATATATAGGATAGATCCAGAGAGGATAATCAAACTCCCGCACAGCGGCAGGCTGCTGCTAAGTTGGCTTTAAGAAAACAACTGGAGAAAACTCTTTTGCAAATACCACCACCGAAACCTCCACCACCGGAAATGCATTTTGTACCGAATCCTTCGAACACAGAGTTTATTTATCTGGTTGGCTTGGAGCATGTGGTTGATTTTATTACGAAAGAACCTGCTATACCCCCTCCTCCTGAGCCGTTTGAATGTACACAGTGTAAAACAGACTTTACGCCTGTTTGGAAGTGGGAAAAACCAGTAGGTAGTGGCAAAAAAGAAGGTCCACGTGGACAGCATGCCACATTCCAACGACCTCCAGCAGGTCGAGATCCTAGAGTCATCTGTGAACATTGTGTGACATCCAATGTCAAGAAAGCTCTTAAAGCAGAGCATACAAATCGGTGAGTATTCTTTTTACGTTTATCGATACTTTTCATTATGAACAAAATTATAATGAAATGTTCTATCGCTTTTTACAGATTAAAGACTGCTTTTGTAAAAGCTCTACAACAAGAGCAAGAAATTGAACAAAGGCTTGCTCAAGCAGCGTGCCCAAGTCCAGATCCACCAGCTCCAAAAGTAGTCCCGAAAGCAGCTACTCCTACAAGAAGAATAGCGACACCCCCTGCTCCTCCTCCTCAGGTGCCGCCGGCACCTACGCTTACACCAACACCACCTGCGCCTAAACTGCAGGAACATCCATTAGTTAAACTGGCCGAAAGTGGAAAGTTTAGCCCTCATCATGCGGCTACTGCAGCTGCTTTACAACAGCAATTGTTAAGAGGTAAATAAATTTAATTTTCCAATTTTCATTCTACAATAATTTTTCGTTTAAATATATATATTATTTATTCTTCTTACAATATAATTAATTCTTCTTACAATTTGGTTTATTTGATTTATTTCAGAACTGGCAAAGAATCCTGTAGCAGGCTTACCACATCAACCTCTTCCCGCACACATGATGCCACCGTTCACCTCGATATTATATCCGTATCAACTCGCAATGGCACAGGCTACTGGAGGTAAAGGCCTCGTTGAATTGCAACGGCAAGCAGCGGATCTTCAACGTCAGTACCTGCTCGATATGATTCCATCGCAAGCATCTCAAGCACAGGGCAATCAAGCTCCACCAAGAGCTCATCCGCATAATTGGAAAACGTAACCGGACGCATTTAAAGAGCGAACAATAAATACAAGTAAATAATTACAATACACGGAATATCGAAGTAATTGAGGAACGAGGAAAAGTTTCATGATTATTAAAGAGAGACGATATATCGCAAAATGTCATGCCGTTGTGATTTGGAATATTGTGATATACCGATACGTTTATTGGTAAATCGCTCATAAAATGATCAGTTCGGGAAAGATAGTAATCCAAGAGACGTATGTAAAATTTATGAGAAACTCTTCGTGTAATGAATTCACGTTCTATTTCTAATCATTGAATGATTGTAATGGTTTGACTTGTTTCAACGTTCGTAAGTGTGGACAATGAAACCTTGATGATCAATTGAAGAGCAACAGTACGTTTTAAACATTAACACCACAAGCAGTGTTTCCTTTTGATATTATCCTGCATCGATATTGAATAATTTTATCGGACAAAAGCAGATAAAGACGGATCTTAATACGTAATGTCCATAACGTATATAATATCTGAAGTAATGTGAAGATAAGGAAAATAAATGAACACTTGTAGTAAGGCACTAAAGAGACAGTATATGAAAATATCGATGCATCGATTAAAAGTAATAATCTGCGTTTATAGATGTGGAAAATGATCGCGTTGCGAATAACTAAAGTTGAAGGAAAGAATCTTTCTAGGCTCTTATAGTTAAGCCGATCTTGGCCGTTGGATTGAATAAATCATTATAACCAGCGGCGGTACCTGTACTCTGTGTATATCTTTATTTTCTTCAACTGTGAGTATTTTTAAGGTGAATATAATGCATGTGTGAGATAGAGATAGATAGAGATAGAGAAAAAGAGAGCAAGTGAACGTCAGAGAAAAAGAGAGAGAGAGAGAGAGAGAGTGAATTACAATTATAATTATGAATAATAATCATTTGCAAGGAAGCGTGTGAAAGAATAAGCGAATGTATGAGCGATAAGAAAAATTCTTTTTGCCGATACGTGGCAGAGTATGTGCACACACATCGACATGTTTTTAATAGAATGACGCCAGTGTCATTCGCGCACAAATCGAATAGGAATGTCTATGTATGACAAATCGGCTAAAATGTTTTTTTTTTTTTTTCTCTCTGTATTAAGAGGTACATCAAGGCGACATTGTGACTCGATAAAATTTTTTCTATAAGTATATATATATAAATACGACTAAACGAATTCGATTTAGAGAAAAGAATGTACTGATGAAGATTAAGATTTTCACAGCACGATTGATTTGATGTGCCACAATTCATGTAAAGATATTAAAATCAACAGGACGTGTGCATTAATTGCAATTTTTCGAAGCGTTAAAGGCGCTAGATATAAAAGGAAAGAAAAGAAAAGAAGAAAAAAAAAAGAAAAAAGAAAAAAAAATAAGATCCGAATTTTTACTATCCTCTGCAAAAAAAAAAAACGGAAAAAAAAAGTTTGCACATAACAGTTAAACCCTCTGGCACTCATCCCGAGCAATACTATTAATTATTATCACCTTCGCTAATAGCCTAATTTCTATGACTCTGGCTAACAAATCTCGGTCATACATTTCTGAATCAATAAATAAATAGTACTATACTGTAGTCTTGATATTTCTCGGTATTATGATACAAGTTAATAAACTAAAATAGCATAATCATCTCTCTTTGTATTACGTGATAGGTTTTGAGCTCGTACTGATATACATGTACACCGTAATAAGTCTACGATCGCATAATAGATCAAGATCTGTGTTTTTTGTGTAAGAGAATCGAAAGAATATGTCGTCAACCTGCACTGTCGCCAATGGTACTACTGCTGCCACCTTTCTACCATCGATGAAGGTTCTTTCAAATCAGCGTCGCAGCAAAGAGAGGAGAAAGGGAGAACACGATTTATATTTTACATACATGTGCAGCCAAAAATGTACTTTTAATGCTGCGCATTTACTATCCTATAAAATTAACATTAAATAATTTGTAAATTTATCATTTCTTTTCTCTTCTTTTTTTCTTTCTTTTTTTTTCTTTTTCTTTTTCTTTTTCTTTTTTTAACAATTGATTAGAAAAAAACTAAAGTTTTATACAACATACAAACGAACGTAATGATTTATCGTTCCAATTCTCGCGTTCTCCCATTCCCTGCGAGAGGATTATTTTTTAATAATAAAAATGTTTTTAATTAAATGCGTGATCCTTAAATAATAAGACGATTTTGATGTAATTTAAAAAGATTCATTGATAATAAGTACGTACTACGATTGGTAGGATGTAATTAGGATCTTATTCTGTACTAATTCATTTAATTTCTTTTGCTTTTTTTGTTTTTTTTTTGTTTTTTTTTTTTTTTTATATATATATATATTTTTTTCATTTGACTCTTTCTTTTTTGTTTCTTTTTTGTTTTGGTTTTTTTTTTCTCCTCGTTCTTTCTCTTTTGCAAGGAAGAATAATTTCTTGCTTTTCTATATTGTCTTCCTTTTTCTTTTTCTTTTTTTTTTTTTCCTTTCCTTCTAGTCTGAATTTTTGGCTCTACGTGATGGTGCTGTTAGAAAATAAGCACTTGTGAAAGCGCAGAGAAATCTTTGTATTCGACAAATGTGATGGTTTCAACACCAAAAAAAAAAAAAAAAAAAAAATGAGAGAAAAGAAAAGAAACAAAAAAAACAACAAAATATTTGTAAACCGACGCTGAAATGTAAGATAATGTGCGAACGTGTGTAACCATATGCCATAATTGCATTAGGCAGTACACGATGGCGGCCAAAACGAACGAACGGTATCGCAGGATTAGGATTTTAATGTATTCTTCAAAAGCGCTATACAATCGAAAGCTTCATGGGAGAAAGGGAAGGAGGAGGGAGGGGGATGCAGACTTAAAACCAAAAAAAAAAAAAAAAAAGAAAAAAGAAATCAGATTATAAAATATAAAGCTCTCGAAAACAAAACTACGTCGGCCGGTTATCGAGATTGCGTTACGATACGATGAACGTACGAAATCTTTTGAGAAGCGACACGTCGTTGAAAAAAAAAGAAAAAAGAAAATAATAATAATAAAAAAAAAAAAAAACAATGGAAAGAAAGGGAAAATCTTGTCCAGTCCAAAATTCGTATTTCGGTCTCTAAATGAAATGTAGGCGTATAAAACGCAGACGAACGATTCTGCCCCCATAAACTTATATAATTAGTGATTACGGATTACTGAATAGTCTGAAAATAACACGAATAAAGCTTGTCAATGATTGTACCTAAGAGTAATTGATATATTCATTTATATTATATTATATGTATACAAATACATACACATACCATACACAAGCACGTACCACACACATACACGTTAAAAAGTATCTCAAAAAAAAAAAAAATAGAAAGAAAAATAGAAAAAAGAAAAAAAAAGGAATTACCGATAAAAGTGAAAGTCACTTGACTAACAAGTATTTAATCTTTTCGTCTCTGATCATCAAATAAGACTGTTTAACTATAGTTTATAACTTGACATTGTTCGCGATTTAGTTTAACGGAGTATATTTTAAGACCATGACGATTTATAGTTAGAGACGGGTAAAGATCTCTTGTAAGTTTTTACTACTAACGTAATTCGCGTATATATATATATATATATATATATATATATATATATATATATATATATATATATATAAAACAGTTAACGATTGAAATATATTGTGTACTTAATAGCCGACACAATACTCTCTCGATGCTTAAATCCAAAATCCCGCATATTTACAATATATTTGTATCTCTCTCTGTTTGAAACTTTTATCATTTAAAAATTTATGATACTATATAATGTCTCCCATTTGCGAGCTGACATTGGAGAAACTCGTAAAATTGTTTTTTTTCTCGCTTTTTTTTCACTATTATTATAGTTTTTTTTTGTCTGCTTACGTTTACTATTAAAAGAAATTTATTTTCAATGCAATGAATAAGATGATAAGATCTATTTTATTAAGAACTTTATTTTCAAAATTTACATATACATATATTATACGACTCTAATAGTTATTTTGAAAAAGTAGCTTTAATCCAGACAACTTTTATTGCGATAATTTGATTACTTTTCTAACGAAAATTTTCTCGAGGAAAGAGCAAACAGGACCTGTTTAACCAGGTTCACGAACGTATATATCTATGTTACGTATATGTATACCGGGTGTTTGATTTTAAACGTTATGATCAAATATCTCCTATATTCTATAAGTTTTATAAAGAAATGTTTTATATAAAATGAATTAAATTTTAATGAGGTGGGTAAACATTGTAATATTTACTGCATTTATCTCATAGGGAATACTTTTGTCAATACATGGAACTCGTAACAATTTTTTTTTTTTGAATGGATATTTTGAGCCCAACAAAAATTATAGGGAATTTCGATAAAATTCCAACGAGCACCTAACAAACTTTCGCAATAATACAATTAATTTTTCTCTAAGAATCTGATAGTCAATGAATTCGTCAATAAATTTTCTTTTTCTTGTTTATTTACTCATTTATTTATTTATTTTTTTTTTTTTTTTTAATTATATATATATATATTTTTGAAGTTGTAATCATTTCAAGCGCAGTGCTCTTCAATAATCATAAAAACATTTTATCGTCATTAGAGAATTCATTAAACTTCGAAGGCGTTATAATTTAATGAAATATCAATAAATTGTAAAGATTTATTTCTTTAGAATCTTATTGATATTTTCAAAAATTTTTATTACTTTTGTAACATCGATTGCTGTAAAAAAAGAAAAAGAAAGAAAAAAAAATATATCTCGCATATACCTATAAAGAAATAGCTGCAGTAAATATTGTATTTTCTCTTGAAAATTTGATAATTTAAAAATTTATAAAATCAATAAGATCGAAGATATTTGGCCATATCATTTAAAATAAGATACCCTATATATAGATATATATATATATATATATATGTTTAGAAACCTGATGTAAATAGACTTGATTATGCAATGCCCGGTTGAAATATACTATACTATCTTTCTTTTATAAATTTAATCGTCTAATATTCGTTATAATTTAACGACATAGGAGTATATATAGAGTATTTATTTATTCCCATTATAAATATGATGACGATGATAAAAAATGGACGGTTTCGTTAAAAAATTATAATCTAAAAAAAATAGAGAAAAAGAGAGAGAGAGAGAGAGAGAGAGAGAGAGAGAGAGAGAGAGAGAGAGAGAGAGAGAGAGAGAGAGAGAGAGAGAGAGTTAAATATGATTGCCCTTTACGTCAATTTCTTTTGATTCATTTGATTTGTACACTTTTTAAAGTGCTTAGAACAAAATGGATAAAGAGTGGGATGATCGCACGTTCTACAAGCAGCGGCAAGATGTGAGCAACATCTGAGACTCTCACGACAACATGATGCCCATAAATCGGGACCTGCTGCGGCACAATTGTGACAGTAACAGTCTCCTGAAAACAAAAAACAAATATATATATATATATATATATATATATATATATACATATATATATATTCTTACGGTATACAGTTCAGCATTGAAATATCATGAAGTTAGATAAATTTTTGAATTTGAAAGATTTTTTTACAAAACAAAATAATATAAAGAAACATTTAATAAAAATCCATTTTTTATATAATATTTCTCGATCACGATTACTATAATGAGCAAAATTTTGTATTGAAATTTTTTACGAATTCATGTAAAGGCATATATTCATTTTCGAGGATATTTTTGTCAATTTCAAGCTCTGAACTTTTTATGCTTGTGTTTTTGTCACGACGATATATATATATACAAATATATATATATATATATTTATTTATTTGTTTACTTTGTTTACTTTGTTTTATTGTTGTATATATATATATATATATATTTGTATATACAAAGAGAAAAGAAAAAATATTCCACCACGTATACATACACACATATATACAAATTCTTTGTATTTGATCTTTAAATTAGGTTAAAACTATAGTTCGAACTTTTTGAATCGTAAATGGATGTAACATATGGGACGTAGATTTGCATTAAAAAAAAAAGAAACTATTAAAAAAGCAATAAAAAAAAAAAAGAAAAGAAAAGGAAAGAAAAAATAAAAAGGAGTTAAAAATTAACTCTCATGTCACGTATATCGCACGTGGAATTTTTCGCCGATTTACGAAACTGCTCTTAAATCTACATAGATACGTAACTTGCGCTTACATTTGTGTGTGTGTGTGTGTGTGTGTGTGTGTGTGTGTGTGTACACATACACAAATGTAAGTGTATATATATTACATATATACGTATATATAATTTATACGTATGCATATGTAACATTAAATAATACAATGATTCCAATCATTGATCATTGAAGAAGTATCATCCGTCCTTTGTTCTCTTGTACAGAATCCGTATAATTTCTCTTTTAAATTTATTCAGAAGAATAATTTATTTAAAACTAGTGGGCAGAGAGAAAGAGAGACAGAAAGAATGAGAATGCTTGAGAATGTGATAGTCGCTTGCATTTATAATACGATACGCCTTTACGTGAAAATATACTTTGAATATGGTTACCTATATCGATGGGCGTTGTCCGAATGTTTCAAGCTCTCTTATATGTATACATACATATATACATACATAGATACTATACGTATGTATATATATACTAATTGAAATCGTGTTAAGTAACAAGCGAAAAGCATTGCGCGTCCGTTTTATTTCCCGCGTAACGATGTAAAATAAAACCAGACACGTGAGAGGGGAAAAATTTTTGTTACAGATAAAACGATAGATAAAAAGAAAATCGAAAATGTAAATGAGATAATGAATTATTATATTTTTGTTGTTTCTTCTTTTTGTTTCTTTTTTTCTTTTTCTTTTTTTTTTTTTTTTTTTTTTTTGCATTTATAAATTTCTTTTTAATCCGTACGAGAATGTATTTTCCCCGTTAGGATACTCGTCTCGCGCGTGTCATTGAATTAAAACAGAAATACATAATACTTTATGGGAGTGGCTATTGTCCTTGACAATAGCTTTTTGCATTGCAACGTAACGTCATTTCTTTTCTTTTACTTTTCTTTTACTTTTCTTTTCTTTTTTTTTTTTTTTGTCATAATCAAAATTGAAAGGATATATACATCCCGTTAAATCGATTAAGAATTTCATTCGTTAAGTTTCATTAGGATAAGAAAATTATTATATATACATATACACATATACATCTATCTATTTATTTATCTATATATATATATATATATATATAGAGAGAGAGAGAGAGAGAGAGAGAGAGTTCTTAGTATTAATGATTAATTAATTAATTAATTAATTAATTAATATTAATACAAATAACTGTATAATATAATTAATTTATTACCTTCCGGACAATCGACGGATCTACGAGCTTCCGCCCTTCTACATTCGAGACCTTCCTCACCTTTAGGACAAGACGTCGAGGATTCCTCGATCGAATTCTCACCTAACAAGGTATTAATCTGAAAACAATATTAAAGACAAACAATTTTCGTTAGGTAGAAAATCTTCGTCTTCGTAAGATTTTCTTTTCTTTCTTTCTTTCTTTTTTTTTCTTTTTCCTTTTCCTTTTTTTTTCTTTTTTTTTTTTATTTTCACATCGATTGTTTGTTTGTGCATATCACACGAAGAGATCGACGTTTCTAGTCTAACAACGATGTTGCAAAAATACCAATTGACATTTTCCTACATATGGAACGTAAGTACCAATGTTCGACCACACACCGTCCCGTCGTTTTCCCTATTACAGATTGCCGCTTTTTCCTCTCTTTTTCCTTTTTTTCCTTCTCTTCTTTTTTTCTTTTCTTTTTTTTCTTTCTTTTTTCTTTTTTTTTCTTCACGAACGCAATCGAGAAAGGAAGAGTCCAAATGTAACGCTTCGCAACGATCCATTAAACAATTACAATTTTTTGCTTTTTCTTATCTTTAAACATTATGAAGAATAAAGGGGAAAAAAAAGGAAAAGAAAAAAGAAAAAAATATATGTATATATATATATATATATATATATATATATATATATATATATACATACAAGATTACGCTGTATTGGTCGATTTACTATTAAATGTTAGCTGCTCTTAAAACAATTTCGATTCGATCAATTACAAAGGTATTCCTATCTTGTTTCGTAGGAATTCTTTCGATTGGAAAAAAGCGCGGGAGAACATATATATATATATATATATATATATATATTATGCATACATATGTGTATATATATATATATTTTTTTTTTTTTTAAATTAACGATATGTTTTCTCGAATAGGGAAACTTATCGTACGTCGTGAAATCAAGATATTCTGCGCACTTTCTCGTACGTATGAACATGCATACATATATATATATATATATACACTAATGTGTATCTATATGTGATATCTTTTCCTCTTACCCGTTTAAACGCTCCCGGCTTGGAAAACATCCTGACCAATTTTGCGAGCGCATCTTCGGTATGCGTTTGTTCCGTAACGTCGGTTACGTTATCCGTGCACTGATAACGATTGATTAACGTAACAATAAATAGCCACATGAATGTAGCCCGGAACGACATATTGCAAAGTATAAAACTTAAGCTTCGGTACGGCACAAATTTAAATCACGACTGAACAGGTGATTGAGAGAAGTGTCCTACTACTTTAGATATCTCTCTCTCTCTCTCTCTCTCTCTCTCTCTCTCTCTCTTTTCTCTCTCTGTCGACAATTCACTTTTTGGTGGGGGATACACTGTCTCACTTATATATACTTACATATGTGCGGACGGATAAGACGTTCTTTTGCGTTTCGTATAATTTCAAAACAATTATCTAACTATGATATCAATTAAGAAGTACGAATATTTTTCAATCAGTCGAAAATTCGTCAAATCGAAATGACGATAGTTATTATTATCTTACATACGTTTTTAATATTAAATTAATGATTAATCATTATAATTGATGTCGAGGAATGACGTTGAAAGATCGTTTCTGTTGCATAAGAATTCGATCGGTGGGGGGGGGGGGGAAGAAAAAAAAGAGAAAAGAAAAAAAAAAGAAAATTCGCGTAATATTAACCTCTTGAAATTTTGGACACAATTTCTATGATGAGAAGAGGGAGAAGAGAAGTATTTGCGTAATTTAAAAAATTTATTGATTAATTCTTTTTCGATTTTTTGCAGAATCAATTGCCACATTAAGCAAGAAATTTACGTTCTGTTTGTGCGTAGTTGAAAGAAATTAAAAAGAAAAAGAAAAAAGAAAGGTTATTAAAGTTATCACACACAAAAAAAAAAATATATATATATATATTTCTATATATATATATATATATAGACATATATATATATAGACATAGATCTATAACGATCGATGACATCATATTATTTGAAAACAGCTATTTATTGGGGTTAGTATTTTAAACATTTTTAATTAATTTTTAATTATTCTTATTTAAAATAATAAAAATTGAATGGTCAAAATTCATTATATAATATCAATATGTAATAATAATAAGTTGTCAGTATTATGCTGACCCAGACACTTAATTATTTAACTCATCAAACTATTTATACCAATGATTTAATTTTCCAATATACTTATCGTTAAGTTAATAATAATACTGATCGAATAAATCTAAGCTTTATTTTAAAGTTTTAATAATATAGATGTGATTTCCTAATAACAAAATTATCAGAAATAACTTTTCATCCTTTCAACAAACGATTAATATTGAAATATCCTTTGTCGACAATCATATAACTGTTATATCTTCGTTCTAGTACTATATAATGAAAAAAAAATGTAAAATATAATTAAATCATTTCGAATCATTTTATTTCGGATCAAATAGAAATCGGCGCGAATGAAATTTTAGAATTGGTAACCTTCAATGAGTGATCAAAAATAAAGTGAGAGTACGTCTATTCCGAGATATGAAATAATTGGATTTATCACGTACTTCCTGTTACATCAATGAAGTGCTAATATTGAGTTTTTTTTTTTTTGACTTTTTTTTTGTATTGAATAAGACGGGAAATGAACAATGCACGATTGTTATTACGCATCCGACTAGTTTACATTCGTGAAGACCGATCGGCAACATGTCGGTGTTAGCCGAAAGCTTAACACCGACCAATCATCTTTAAGGTGATTAATAACAATTGCATAAATGACATCGGACAATGACACGTTTCAAAATTCAAAGGATGAAGTTTTTTATATTTTTGTCGATCTTTCTACTTGGGCAAATCGCGGTGTGCAGTGGAAGCTTTCGAGAAAGAAATGTCAAGCGTGAATCCTCCGTAGTGAGAAATGTCATAAACGAAGACGTTTTATCTTCGTCTATAAGAAAAAAGCAGCATAATGAGGTATCATCATCTTCGTCATTACCATCATCTTCTTCGTCACTGACGAAAGACATCGATGACGGGAAAATGGGCGGGAATGAAAAGCCGCCGACTAACATAACCTACAAACCGCTTGTTGAAGATTCGAATGGAACTATACAAACGACGACATTAATGCCAAAAGAGGTTGGTCGTGTCTAAATCATTATAAATACATTACAAATAATATGAATATTTTTACGCCATTAATGTCGAAAGAGATAAATCGTATCCAGATCATTATAAATACTTGCATTACAAATAATATGAATATTTTTACATAGCACATAGCAGAAGGTCATTTAACGTCCTTGAATTCTGGAGCTCTCCTACGTGGCTTTTGCGTCTTCATAGGATTGAGCATTTTGGTCATGGCCTATATCATGTTCCGTAGCTTTAGGTATATTTGTCATTATTATGAATTTTATTATGACTTATGTGGTAACGTTTCTATTATAGTTTTTTGAGTTTAAGAATTTTACAGGTTCAGTAAAACACGTGCACAGATGATTCGAAAGTACGGTATTCTTGCTCATAGGCAAGATGTTGAAATGCGACCATTACCATTAGAAGAAGAAGATGACGAAGATACTACTGTTTTTGATGCCAGCAATGTTTTAACTAATAATGCTCAACATCAAAACTTGTGAAAATGTTTCTGTTAGAAACATGTCATTTTCTGCGCTTTTATGTATGGTATATTAACAATACGCCTCTTCGATGGTTTTTAAAATCGAACTATTTTTTTTTTATTAATGGCAATTGTACAAAAACAAGAGAAACAAAATACTTCATAATTGTCTCTTTATTTAACACCATTGACATATTGCTATAAAGAACAGAATATATTTGTGCGTATTGGCTTTTCAATTATTTTGCTATATTGCATTAAATGTATCATTGTCGACAAAATGTTTTTGTCTTTCCAATGCAAATATATATATATATATAATATATATATATATATATTATCAAATTTGTGGCACCCACTGTTCGTGTATTAATAAAAAATATCGGGTTGCCTAATCTACTACTACACAAAGTAAACTATGTTGTTATAATTAAAATTAAACAAATACAGATTGTCTCTATTTTATTTAATGCTAAACATTTAATAAAAATTATCTATAAAATTTATATATATCTAAATTTCATAAAAACCCATTTTCTACGGCATGAACAATTACATCCGCTAAACGTAATCTTTTCCATTGTGATTCTAACTTTCCTAATGTCCAGACGTTATTTATATTCACTTTTTCATCTCCTTTTATTAATGTGTCTAAGTCAAATGCTTGTGAGTTATCTAACATAGTAAATGGTAAAGCTTCGATTGCAAAAACGATTCCATAGAAAAATTGTTCTTTCACCTGAAATGAAATTATATATAATATATTTGTTATATTTCCACAAAAAATATTATGTGATCAATAATAACATACTTCTTTCATAAATGTCTCCCATGAATACAATTTTTCTGGATCTGAGCCAAGTGAAGTAATTGTATTACTTAATTTATTGTAATAAATTTTCAACATTTCGTTAAATCGTTCTCTGAGAGCTTTGTCTGTACAAGAATAAATAAAGAATGATAAATCTGTAATTGGACTAACGCAACGTGCCAATTGAAAATCAAGCAAGAGTGCTTCTTTTTTATTTCCTTTGACATCACGCACTAAAACATTTGGTGCCCAAGAATCTCCTTGATTTACAACAGATGTTGGGGCATCACTACAATCACATAATTTATAACACATTTCAATAAGTGATCCAATTTTATAAGAAGTAAAACGCTTTAGTGCTTCACTGTCAGGATATTCAGTAGCTAATGCATCAGTAGCTATTCCCACTAATCGTTCCTAAAAAGTTAATTAAAATTTATGTATAAATGAAATAAATGAAGTTTTTATTTAAATAATAATAGTTTTACTTACATGAAACTTTATATACCAATCCCAGTATTTAGGACTAAAATATGTTTCCTCTAAATGTGATACAATTTCTTTAAATTCTTCTTTATTTTGATCTTTGTATGCAAAAGAAATTGCATGGAAACTAGCAAAAGTTTCCAAAATAACAGTACATTGTTCCATATTTAGACAGTTTTGACGAGTTATAGGACCATATCCTAAGTTACAAACATTTTCCAAAATTAAATAATCATTTTCACCATCTACAAGTGATTTTAAGACACGTGGTACACGTAGAATATGAGCTTGATTTTTGCTCTTGAGGAATTGTTCAAACTTTGGTACTATCTAAAAAGTAAATTTTAAATCATATTTATTAATAACTTGAAATAATACTTTTGTCATAAAAAAAAAAAAATATTAAATATAATTACCTTCGTATAAAATGCCACCTCGTTTCGAAAAAAAATTATACTTCTATAAGTTTTTCTTCTACCTAAATTTTGAGGCAGTGACTTTATCACAATATCAACTTGTACTGGTTTACCTTTAGCAAGACCATGCAATTTAACTTTGTTAACAACCGTTAAATAGCTATCACCTTTGACATTTGCGTCACCAAAATCCCAATCCGTTAATTTTACATTAGTTTCATTACATTCTGCTGCAAGTATGCTTTCTAATATCTCTTTAGTAAGTTTTGCACTTATTTCATTTAGCTCCACTAGATTGCCTTTATCACTCATTTTTGAATTTTTTTCCAAGATCAAGTAAAAGAAAACTAAATCTTTGTCTGATTCACGAAAGAGCTTATATACCTTTGGCCGTATATTTTTCTTAAGAATGTATAACTGTTTAAAAAGAAGACTTATTATTATCTTTTTTATCTGAATTATTTTATCATCAGTATAATACTGCTTACTATGATATTTTCACTTCCATGATAATATATGAATGAAAATTTATGAGACCGGAATTTATTTACTTAATTATCAAATAAAAAAATCATTATATAGTGCAAATTTAAAAAAAAAAAAAAAAAAAAAAAAAAAAAAAAAAAAAAAAAAAAAAAATCTATTTCCTGTCGAATTCCATAAATTATTTTTCTTTTTAACTCATTTTTACGTATAAGCTCGCAATAACTTTTTTATTTGTTCAAATTTAATTAGTTATTATGTATTATTATTATTATTTCACACAACGTATTAATACATGCTTGTTACTATTACTTAAACCAGTAGTTTTCAATATATATTTCGTAATGCGCAGTAAATTTTTTGAAATTTTATAAGTATCGTGAGTTGAGAATCACTGGCACGAAACCGTTTTTTGTTACAAGCAAGATGTAAAATAAATACTCAGCATTATTACTCGAATTCACCATAAATAAACGCGCGCTCTATATAAGAAAATCCATTTTGTTTATATATTCGCAAAACTGACAGTTACATATAATTATTTTAATAACGGTAAAAAAATAAAAGAACCGCATAGGACTCATTTCCAAGGATAATGTGAAACAGGACAAAAATGAATAGTTATAAAAAAAAATTACTTACATTCCAAACTGTAGAAAAATTTTATCGAATAGTAATTTTTTTATAAAATTTCATGAAGAGAGTAACATCTCTTATGAAGAGAGTAACTTCTTTACTAAATAAATGAGACAACTCTCAATCTATTTAACGAAATATATATACGTCCCTCCTCGATCTATCGCATCTTCATGTGGCGTTTTCTGATTGGTCTTGATATGGTCGATAAAATTTGCTATTTTTTTCTGCTTGCAAAATTTTTTTACATTCCTTTTATAAGTATAATTTATATAATTTTTATTTCAGTTATATATCGATTGTCAGTTTCTCATTTAAGACGGTATTTTTTTTATGAAAAAAAAAACAAAAAAACAAAAAAAAACATATATATATATATATATATACATATATAAATGTAAATTGTATATAGAATATAATTATTTAATAATTTAAATATTGATATATATATATATATAATATATATAATATGTATTTATATATTTTGTTATAACCATTTTTAAATAATTTAAAGATAGATAAGCAGGCACAAATTCTTATTTATTTATTTATTAGAACATTAAAACGATTTATACTTTCTGACGTTTTCTTATCAACATTATTAGCTATTGCGTTCCTATCTTCATTTCATCAGTATGATATAAGTACATTTTAATATTTTATAAAAGAAAATAACAAATCTTTATGCTCTTATCATCCTGTGATTACTTTTATTTTTCCATTAATTGTATTTTTATTTACATTGTTTTTTACAATTGCTTTTTTGTTTTTTCTTTTCTTATTGAAATGTAAATCTCACACCAACTTATGGCAATACTTTCATATAATAAACATGTAAAACAATTTAATTATAATAAATTTATTGTAATTACAATTATTATATAACATGAAAGGAAATAAAACTTCTATTCACTTATCGCAATAATATAAAATAAAAAGAAGGATATAAAATAAAGAAGATAAATCAATTCGAATTCAATGTTATATCATTGTAAATAAAACAGATGTCTCTATCTTCGAATATCTATATGTAATTTGTGTGTACGCATGGATGTATATATATATATATTCTATCGTACCGTGCATCGATACGATACATTTTTCGCAAGCAAGTAAATAACTAAAATGTTTTTCGAAACTCGATGTCTACCAATGGCCATCTTTAAGATCGTCAGTTTTTTCTGGAGGATATAAAAATACGATCCATAATTTATTACGTTTGTTAGGAGGAACCAGTAGTCGTAAAACCAGTTCTTACGAGAGAGAGATAATGAGAGAGATAGAGAGAGAGAGAGAGAGAGAGAGAAAGAGTGGGAGTGGGTGAGAAATTTTCCCCTCGAGAGGGGAAGATAATCATTCGGCGTTCGCTGCGCCCTCTCGATTATATTTCTCAAGGCGTGCACTACGCCTGCGCATTAAGCTTATAGCAAGCGCCGTAGAGGGTATGACGTATGAGAAACGAAGGAAGATGAGAAGCAAAGGGAACCTTTCCCAGAGCAGCTAGCCCCTCGCAAAGAGAGAGAGAAAGAGAGAAATAAAGAGAAAAAAAGAGAAAGAAATATATATATATATAGAGAGAGAGAGAGAGAGACAGAGAGAAAGAGAGCGAGTGAAGGAACGAAGAAGAAGAAAAAGAGAAGTAGTTTAATCGCACTTCTGTAAAAGGAAGAAATATTAAAAGCAAGAGACAATAGAATAAAGAGAGAAGAAAAATAAAGAGAGATAGTGTCGATAGGTGGGAGGGTGTGCGCGCATAAAAAAAAAAAGCCCAAGGAAAAGAGATTGGCAGCCATATTTTCCCGACGTCGTCGTTTCATTCTATGGCCCATGGTGCCGTTTTTACTTGGAATCTTTAAAGCTGCTGCTCGTCAGCGACCTCGACGAGCCAACGGATTCGCGCCGCCGCCGTGTAGAAATTTAAAGAGAACGGCCGAGGATAGGAGTTAGTGTAAGAGCTCTGATAGATAAAGACGGACGGGCAAAGAGAGAGAAAAAGTAGAAGGAGAAGAGAAGGATAGAAGGAGAGATAACGATAAGTTATCGGACGCTAATGATACGGCGTGGCGGCCGGAGAGAGTGTCGAGTGTGCGTGTAAACGGTGGCTAGAAGAGCGCGAGAATCAATGGACGTATTTTCGTCTTGTTTTTTGGAAAAGAACAAGAAAAAAGAAAGAAATTAAAAGAAAAGACGAAGTTCAAAGTTGGAAAATAAAATATTTACTATTACGTGTTACGTTATCTATGATATTCTAACGGCTAACGAGGGGAAAGAGACGGCAAGACAGTCGCGACATTCTTGTGAGAACAACGACGACGACGACGACGACGACGGAGAAGAGGCCTTCGATCTTACGAAGAATTTCATTTGATTCTTCGTGATTCATAATTCCTCGTTATTATCATCGTCATCGTCATCATCATCATCGTCATCTTCTTTTTCTTCATCTTCCTTCTCTTCTTCTACGTCGATAGGCTACCCGTGAAAACGGAAATCTTTGGTATATCTCTCACATCGCACACAGTCACGCGATACCGCGTACATCAGCTCCACGAGATGGAGAGACGAGCTGCTTTTGTGCTCCTTGGAATGCTATATTTAGCGGGCACCCTCGAGTCGGTCCAGGCAGGTGAGTTCTAGACTTTCCTTCGAATTGCCCGCCGTTAGAGCGAGCATGTTTGTATTAACACTTTTTGATAGTTGACCTATCCTATTTTTTTCATCTTCTTCTTTTTTCTTCATCTTCTTTTACACCTTTTCATTCTTCTTCTTCTTTTTCTCCTATCTTCCTTCCTCTTTATTTTCTTTATCGAAGAGAAAACATTTTATTCATTCCAACATGTATATTCTTAACGTACAACATTCCTCATACTTCTTTTCTTTTCGTTTTCCTTTATCTCTATATTTCTCATTTTTTTGTTTCTCTTTATCTATCTATCTATCTATCTATCTATCTATCTATCTATCTATCTATCTGTCTTTCTTCTAATGTGAACAGCTTGCCAAAGATGAGTTTTTTCATCCTTCCCACAATATGAGACTATGTTTAGCCTTTAAATTTTAATCAGACGTCTCTTTTAGAGAAGGACGACTCAAAGAAACATGGTTGGCTGTCTGGGATATCAAGCTGTTCATTTCTATTACTCTTTATATTTTATCATTTTGACAGCATATATATAAAGTGATACATAATATAAATTTATATATTAATACATATATAAGTAATAGAGAATATATAATAAGTGTGTTTGACGTAAGGTAATATATATTTCCACAGAAGGATACTTTTTTGTGCATCGCATTTGCACAACAATGGTAATAACTTTTTCTTCACAGTAATGCCATATTTGTCTGCTTTTTCTTTTTCTATTTTTATTTTTTTTTTCCCTAATTGAAAAGAAATAATGCAAATACATTAATAGTGGACATGTATAAGTTGATTTCATTTAACTAATTGTTTTTTTAGCATTTCATAAAGAATTCATAGTCCGCGTATAATTCTCTGCGACATAAAAAGAAATATGAAAGGAAGGAACAAAGGCATGAATCAAAGTTTACAATAAAATGATCTACTTCTATGTTACATAAAATACTTTATTAACGATAATGTTCCTTTTTTTTTTTTTTTTTTTTTTTTTATGGAACTTTGCGTCGTTGTATGCGGCACAGTTATTATAAATAATCCAAGATTAAATGGTAGAAAAAAGGTCAAAGTCAAGTAGCACCTCCGAACGTTCGTACTCTCGCGCAATCTTGTTATTTTATTTTGCTACGATACGATGTCGCAATTCAATTTCTGCTGATTATAATTTGTAGGATTTATTTGCTTTGAGATATATGATGGTTAAGAGTAGGACGTTGAATTGTTATTGATCGTCCCCGAACCTTTTCACGTGGTTCTTCGAAGAATGTGCTACTTATCAGACACGAACGTTTCTTACATAAAACGAATGAAATCTAGACGAGAATTCTTAACGTTATTTTAACATTTAATATGAACGATTGTATCTGTGAACGTGATATTAGTCACTCTTATATATAAATACTCTATGACAACTATGACGTTATCCAGATGAACTATTTGCATCAAATTTTAAGTTAACGCTCACTAAAGGTATTCAGAATCATTTTCATGTCCTAACCTCAAATATTTAAATATTCAAACATTAACAATTTATATATATAATATATATATATATAATATATATTATAGAAAATTTAATTATATATATATATATATATATTTAGTATATCAAATATAGATATTAAAAATTTTTAATTTGAGAAAAGATAAAATGTTTCAGGGCAAGTAATGGACATACATATTTTTTCACTTTATTTAATGTGAGTTGAATCTCTTCGGATACATTTTTTTTTTTATATGTTACATTCTGAAAATTTCATCTATTTGCTCGCAAAACATCAAATAAAGAGCAAGAGTGGGGCAGAGAGAGAGAAAGAGAAACGATGCGCGCATGCGCGCTCACTTAGGGAAAATTTACGAACGTCGAATTAATTTAGCGTACATCTAACTCTTGTGTGTCGCATGTTTTTCTCTATCCTATTTGCGTTTGCATACGACACATGCACACTATACTCGACGTTATCGAGTTGTGTCGTATCGTTGCATCGCGTTCAACGATAGAATAATTACTAATTACGCGAGCTTGTCTGCTCGACTATCGCGAACGATTTGCGTTCGATGCCTTTCGTATCGTATCGTATCGTATCGTTTCATATCGTTTCATATCGTTTCATATCGTTTCATATCGTATCGTTTCGTATCGTTTCTTTTCGCATTCCGCATTGCGCGTTTTACGAAGTATCCAACGCCAAGCGACAATTTTCATTGCGCAACAACCGACCTTATTTCTTATTCACGTCATTCTAAGAAATGAGAAATCCGTGTTAATTTTGCCTCTTCCTTAGGTAATCTTCATCCCTTTGCAAGTTCTTTTTTTTTTATCTCTCTCTCTCTCTCTCTCTCTCTCTCTCTCTCTCTCTCTCTCTCTCTCTCTGTCTCTCTCTCTTTTCTTTTCTTCTCTTTATGAGATCCATTAATTTGATTCAACTCGTTTCACCGAGGAAAAAATTTACATATATATATATATATATGTATATATGTAAAATTGTATGTGTACGTTAAACGTGCGAATAAATTTTCAGGCATCATTTTGATGCGTAAGATTAAAAAGGATTACTCTTTCGACGACAATGGTATGTTAGAATCTGAGATTAACATAAAAGCATTTCGTTGAGATTCAACGGAGATACAACATTTCGCGTAAGAGGTTAAAAAAGGACACGCATACACGTATAAGTCCGACATGTCTAAACTTTAGAGATATTTATTCGTTCCACGTTAAGTAATTTTCTTTAGCAATGTTGCGAGATTAATCTCTTTTACTAGTTTTATTATCTTTGTGTTTTGTCCTTGAAACAGAATGATCCTCTGGATCGTTAAAAGTTAAAACAATATTGTGTTGCTTGTGATAGGCCTCTTTTTATTATTGAATCTAGAAAAATCTCATTTTTAGAAGTATATATAAAAAATCAAATATGCATTTAATACGTTCGTCTAAATTATTTTTAATTTATATATATATATATATATATATATATATATATATATATATATATATATTAGTTGGACAATATATTTACACAAAAATATTTCTATTTTATAATAATATTTATAATAATAATAATAATAATAATAATAATGATAATAATAATAATAATAATAATAATAATAATAATAATTCATTACTATTATTATTATTATTATTATTAATATTAATATTAATATTAATATTATTGTCATCATCATTATTATTATTATTAAGAACAAATCTTATCGTTTCTTTTCGTGTTATTCATGGAATATGTAGAGAATAAATACTTCACTCGAAACGATGTCCGTCAACTTTTTTTTTTTCTTTGAACGTTAGAAAGGAATTCTATTTACAATATAACAATACAATAATAAGCTGGTATAATAGAATATTTCTAGTAGAGTATATTTAAAAGCCTATGATCGGGGTTGAAATGATTATCGTTTTTCCGGTTGACCTCGATGTTACAACGATGTTGTAGATTATAATTCTTTTTCTTCCCCCCCTCTCTCTCTTTCTCTTCTCCTCTTTCTCTTTCTCTCTCTGCATTGCGTCATGAATCGAAGTGACAAGAGCATTACACCCGACACTCCCTCCGTATTTCATACTGGAGAATAAAAATTGAAAGCCCATCATAAAAACTTTTTAATCTAATGGGAATACTAATAGACAATGAAGTTAACTTGTATTCTATACGAACGTTGTATACGAAAATCTATAGAAACAGTTCATCAGTTTCTTAGGGTTCATAGTCCTCTAATTTATCGATTGAATGATTAAGATATTATATCGGCGATAATTTTTGTTTTTCGTTCATTTACTTCTCTCTCTCTTTTTCTCTCTCTGGTTTATCATTAAACACGCGGAAGAACGTTTTTAAGTTTCTTAAGAACGTTGATTTATTTATCTAAGCGAAAAAAAAAATAAGCACACAATTTAAACCACGCGGCATTGATTAATTTCCATTTGAAATTAATCAAGAGAAAATCGAAGTCATCAAGGATAATATTTGACTTTATTCGTTCGTTTTATTTTTTTTTCTTATATATTCCTTAATATTAATTTTCTTTAATATTCCTTTTTTTTCTTGTTCTTTCTTCCTTTCTTTCTTTATCTTGTTCTTTTTCTTTCTTTTTTCTTTTCTATTCTATTTCATCCCTCTTCAACCCCACCCTTCTCCCAAGTCCCCCCACCACCACCCACCTCTTTCTTCCGTATCTCCATCGATACGATTCATACGACGAGGATGCTCGGTGATTTTCTTGTACCGATTTACGAGCTATTCCGCAAATTCTATAATTATCTACTGCAACATAGTACTATCGTATTTTATTTAAATGTGTATTTGGAGTAGACGATTTTAACCCCAATGGATTTGAGATTTAAGAAATGTCGACTTTATGTCGACAATTTCTATGTGTATATATATATATATATATATATATATATATACGATAAACGAAAATAAGAATGTAGGTGATCCTCATGTAAACGCGGATATTCTACTCCATAGAAATGGTCGCATTATATAAATCTCTTTATACAAGACTGAGATCTAATAGGAAAAGAAAAGAAAAAGGTAAAAAAAAAGAAAAGAAAAGAAAAGGAAAGAAACTGGAATGGGTTCAAAATTTCTTTTAAATTAAAGAATCTTTTTTATTTTCTTATTCTTTCTCTCTCTCTCTCTTTTTTTTTTTGTTTATAAACTGGCGTGTGACAAACAATAATATATTTTTATTCAAGATTCAAGTAATTCGTAGATAAAAAAGAAAAGAAAACATGAAATGTTATGATGAAAAATTAAAAAAAAAATTTTGGAAACCTCGTTGCACCAATATATACGAGGTTAATCAGTATTTTCTATTTTCGAAGATTCACTATCTTCGGATTATTTTTATCATTCTATTGGAATAATTTTTTTCATACAAATATAAGCATATAACACGAAAAACTTTCTTCTTTTGTTGATCGTTACTTTTGAGTCATACAATACATTATGTGTGTGTGATGTGTGTGTATGTGTGTGTGTGTGTGTGTGTGCGTGTGATCGACTTTATTGTTAAGGAGAGAGTACGTCATTGGATAATAAACTCGTGACTCGTATACGAACACACTATGAACGTATATGATGAACAAACTCACACGATATCATTGTCGAATGCATATGTAGGCGTTTGCGTTTATACAAAGGAACAAAGGAATAACGTGTTCAAATTCATTTTTACATATTTTTAGTCGCGGGTTCAAAGTTCGAATATATTTGATATATATGTGTGTATGTATGTATGTATGTATGTATGTATGTATGTATTTTAGAACGAAACTAATTGATAGAAAACAACACGAATGATTCAATGGTAATAGTATAAACGTCATTATTAGCAACTCTTTCTAAATAGATTCGTTTATCTTCGATCAATTAATTACGTCACTAACATGGAATCACAAGGTAATTTTCCTTTTGCCTCTCCTTTATCCTGTACTTCACTTACATATGTATCGAATATTTTCTATATGTGTTATATGTATGTATGTATGTATGATGTATGTATGTTTTTTGATGTGTGTTGAATGATGAAATGAAATCGATGCTCTCAATCGTAATACCAAATATTATTTATTTATTTTTATTTTTATTTTTTTATTTTTTCATGGCATTTAGTAGTAATAATTCTCTTTTCTTTCTTTCTTTTTTTTTTTTTTTTCTTTAACAAGTATTTATCATGTTCGATGTCTTAGAAAATTTATTTGTATAATTGTTTATAACTTTTTCTTTTTTTTTTCAATGAAACGAATAAGAATTCTATATATTTATATATGTATGTGTGTATGTATGTATGTATGACGCATATATGTATTTATATGTACACGACCCCTCCGCATACATATATTTACACATGCATACACATATACATTTATGTTTTGTACAATATATATATATATATGTATATATATATATATATATATATATATATATATATATATATATACAATACACATACACACTATATATTATATATGTGCTCTCTTGACTCATATATATATATATATATATATATATATAGGTCTCCTTTTCTAATGACGTGGCAACATAGAGAACGGGAAGTATCTTATTGACCAGCTATGACGTAGACATGCGTAAACATGCGCACTTTTGTCCACACATTTAAGATTACGCGTGTATCCGATAGTTTTCGTTCTATTAAAGGAACGATTACTCATCGTCCGAAATTCTTATGGTATCGCATCGTATGGTATCGTATCGTTGATTAGAATCGTTCTTTTAATTTCTTCATTTTTGTTTTTGTTTATTTTATTTTTCTTTATTTTCTTCTCATTCGACCTTCTTCGATATTCGAGTCGTTATCAGGTTCGTTTTAATTTACGTTATGCCATAGCAACGTGTAAATATACTTTATCACTTTGATCGTGTATAGATGAACATTATCATTATTGTTATTATTATTATTATTATTATTATTATTATTATTATTATTATTATTATTATTATTATTATTATTATTATTATTATTATTATTATTATTGTTATAAAAGCTGTAAAATCTGTTTCGTTTGTAATTTTTTAAAAACTCGTACAATTTTTCTCCAATTCAGGTTTTTAATTTTGTTTGATTGCTCTTGATAAACTGAGGGAAAGTTCAGACTACTTAACTTTCGTAAATATTAGCTATAAAGCAGACTAAAAGGTTTTAAACGAGCGAGAGAGAGAGAGAGAGAGAGAGAGGGAGAGGGAGGAAATTATGAAATTGGTAACATTACGATGGTAGAGCGTATTTTACGGGAAAAGAAATTTTATTCCGTAAATTCCAGTACTTCTCGTTTTTCCGTCGTTCGAATAATTATCTTAAGGGATGAGAGAATGACACCACCCCTGAGACGTATATAAATAAATAAAGTTTCCGAATTTTATTTCAAAGATAATTATTAAGTGATAAATTTTAATTTTATATTTTTTTATCCTTTTTCTTTTTGATATGTATAAATGTAACTTTTAGATTTATGTTTAAAATTTTTTTATTTTTAATTCTAGAAATGTTACATAATGACGGAATCATTCGTTCGTTTAAAAACTTTACTTTTTGGAACGTCGCGATTGTTCAAGGCAATCTGCAAAAATTATTGCAAAGTATTGGAACATTATAAGTGATTCGATTGATTTATCAAGAAAAAAATTGTGTATCATTAAAATGTAGCGTGAAAATTTTCAAAGTTTTCGATTATTATAGAAATGGCAACAGTTTGAAGTGGAGAAACTTACTTTTATTATTATTTAAAAAAACAAAAAAAAAGGAATTAACTTCAAATGCTCATAAAAAATTAAATAATTGAAATATCGAAAAATCATATTTATGTTACATTGTAGAAAACTTTATTTACATATATATTAGAAAATTTGAAAAAATGAAATAAAAAGAATAAACGATTTTTTCTAATCGTCATTCAGGATTGGAGAACTATTAAACCCTTAAGTAATATTTTTTAACATTCCGAAATAATCGACAATTTAGCAGAAAAATCTTTATTTTATATTTCATATCATAGAATATCAAATATGATTTGAAGTAATGAGAATGGTAGACATTATTATTATTTTGAAAAAAGGATAATGCAAAAAATGTTTTTCTTCTTGCTTTTTTTTATTTTTTTTTTTAAATAAACTTTACGGTTCATCATATTTATTAAACGAAAAATATGCAAGAAAGGAATCTCATGTCTTTGGTTGTTCTGGCCAACCCGTTATTGATCCAGATTAAAAATAGTTCGTTAGATTAATAAATTGATTGGTCGATCGTAGTTCATTCCAGATATGTTCTTCGTTCTTTGTACTGCGTTTAGGAAGATCATTGTTAATGGCGATTAATTTACGTCACACAAGTTCACGACAATTGATATTGTCGTTACATTTAATGATTAGATCAGTTGATTATTGTAAGGTTGGATTTTTTTCCTTTCTTTCCCCTCTCTCTTTTTTCTTTTCTTTAAATATGAAGAATAATTTATGAAATTTCGAATAAAATGAATGATCAGTAATGTTCTTAATAATTAATGATCATGCGTGATGTCTGAAATTCGGTCAAATTGATGTTCATTCAAATGAACAAAATAAAGAAAAAAGAAAAAAGAAAAAAAAAAAATGAAAAAGAAAAGGAATATTTCTATTCGATGAAAATAAATTTTGATATTGGCACATAGAAATATGTTCTAAGCTCGTGTGTCGATCTGATCACGTGCTCATCTCTCCCTCTTTCTCTTTTATGCGCTGATCTGACATGTTAACTAAAGTGCTGCGCACATTGACGAAACAGTTCGAGAACTTCGGAATAATGTAACGGCCTATTTCCAGATGGCGCCAAGTTCGTTCGAATTCTAATTCGTTTCTTCTAATAATCCCACAGTCAATTTTTCGTCCCGTTCTTGAGAATTCATTTGAGAATATTTTAATGCATCTATTTATATATATATATATATTTATTTATTTCTTTTTCTCCTTAGATTTATTTCATTTGGTCAGAAAATATCGACGATATATATATATATATATTTATTTATTTATTTATAAAAATGTATAAATATATACATTAATCGCGCAAAACACTTCATTCAGGATAGATACAATAACTCATCGAGGACATCTACATTTCTCTAACGAAATTAGTCACGTGATGTTTATGCTATGTAAAAGTTGGCAAGTAGTATGATTTAGCCCTAGCAGAATCTTCGATGTTTATCGATAATTTTAGTATAATAGAAAAATCTATCCATTACTTTTTTTTTTTTTTTTTTTTTCTTCATCGGTTACATAAAATGTCATTTAGATTTGCGATGAACTATGTATATAGTAGACTCTTTAAAAATTGACTGATCGATATTCTTCGTTTTTTCTTTTTTTTTTTTTGGAGGGGTATATTTTTTTCGTGTGATTATATATATTGGAATAATGGATGCTATGAAATGAAACAAATATTATCTCTTGATATGTATGTATGTATGTATATATATATGTACGACATACGTATCTATGTATGTATGTATGTACACCGATTTAACAAAGGAGCTATGATAACATTAAATTTTTATTTTAACACAAAAGCGACGAATAAAAATCTTTTATCTTAGAAAGTACGTACTAGAATTTATATATATCGATTTAACAAAGGATTCATTATGACATTTAATTCTTATTTTAACACAAAGGAACAACAATAACAATAACAACAACAAGAACAATAACAACAACAACAGAAAAATCTTTTATCCTAGAAAGTTATGATGTATTATTCATCAAGCTCAATCGAAATTCTCTACAATTACGTGGATCCATAAATTATCTTAAAATCATCTCAAAATTTTTTCTCTCTACCTTCCTCCATCCCTATCTCCCTTTGAATATTCTCTTACACTTCTAATAATAATATATCCTTAGGAATTCCTAAAACCAGTCAACATCTCATCGTGTCCATTCGATGTATCTCTGTCTCTCTTCTTTTATGTACATACATATGTGTTGTAATTCCCGATTAAGTGATCTATTCGGGACCGACGATCGTACACAAGGGTCAACCTTGGAGTATCGAATGCAGCGGCCTCCAGCCGGACGATAACATTAGGTGGACCAGAAACGGTCAGACTCTCGAGCCGGAGTTGGCGAGCGGTCAATTGATCGTCCGTCCGAAGGCCAAGACCGGAGGAAGCGAGCTAGCAGCGATTCAGGCCACGGAGTTCCACGAAGGCGACTACAAGTGCACGCCCGACAGCTCCGATGCTTTTCATCTATCTCTATATTTCGGTTCGTAGATCGAACACGCGATCCATTTTCTTTCTTTCTTAATTTCTTTTTTAATTTCTTTCTTTCTTTCTTTCTTTTGTTTTTTCTTTCTCTATTTCCATTAAAAACAAAACAAAACAAAACAAAAAAAAGAAAAGAAAATTAATGAATTGTTTACCCCCCACCCATTCTTCTTTCCTCCCATATTTTATTCCCAATTGTGTATTTTTATATATGTATGTATGTATGTATGTATGTAAATCCAACGTATGGACTCGAATGCTTAGGTCAATGTATATATCCCATCTGTCTATCTATGTATGTATGTATTAAATGTGTCAAGCTTGCCATTGTCACACTTTGCATGCTCGCATATTCGTTACATTCGATTTGTTTCGATATGTTTTATTCTCTCTTTCTCCCTTCCTCCCCCCCCCATCTCTCTCTGTCTCTTTCTCTCTTTTGCTCTATTTCTTTCTGTCTCATTTTCTCTTTCTCTCTCTCTTTTTTCACGTGACTTCTCTTTCTCTTCGTGACGATACTCGAGAAGAACTAAACGATTTTTGGAAGCTGCCGTTATCCGAGATAATAGTTGCTATAAAAAAAAAAAAAAAAAAAAATGTACAAAAAATAATCTAGTAACTTTTGTTTCCAATTATCTCATAATAATTCAGTGAAATCCAATTCAGTTGGACTTTTATGTCCTCTATTCCAATCCCAACTGAATGATAGATGAATCCTCCTATCATTTTGCTCGCTCGTAAGCTCGCTTTGTTCAGATAAAAACGATATAGTACTAGAAGAGACTACTCTACTTGAGGAATACGAGAAGTGGTCGAGGATACTTGGATAAGTTAAAAGACACTTGGAAGCTCAATTTTGGACACTGGAGCTGCATCATCGTGGATGCATTATCGAGTCGTTCCTCGAGAGATTCCAGTTCAAAATATCGTTGCAAGTTTTCATTAACGATGTGCTTCGTTTTGTTTTATTTCCTTTTTATCTTTTTTCGTTTTTCTCTTTTATTCTTTCTTATATATATATATATATATTCTTTTTTTTTGTTTTTTGTTTTTAAAACGAATGCCTCTTTCGTTAGCGACGTTACCGACGTTATTATGCATACACAAACAGACACATACACACATTTAATATTTTCTTATAGCGAAACTATACTCTGTGGCTCGTAGCTTTGAGTGTTTCGCATAGAATTTTTATTATACACTATGCCCCACCTGCTCTCACCCTTATATCCCTCCCCATCATCTGCCTATGAAACAATTTTTGGCTTCTTTTCTTTCCTTTTTTTTCTCTTTCTTTTTTGTATATTTCTCTCTCTCCTCTCTTTCTCTCTCTTTCTCTTTTTTTTTGTTTTAGGCGTGGTTTGCATGAGATAAAAAGAATAATAATCCTGTGACTACTATCGTCAGACCCCGATTCCTTTTTTCTACCTATCTTTTCTACACATACGCATATATACACACGCACAGATACACAAAAATTGACAATTTCAAGAACAATTTCATTCCGTTTATCGAATTTGAATTCCATTTTTGTAAAAAAACACGAGGAACACCTTATTACCTCGTAGGATAATCATTTTCTTTTACATAACCACTATTATGTTGTAATAATTAATGATTATTAATAATCAATGTTTGTTATTTAACAAATAACTATATTTCATCATTTTTCACACGATGAGATTCTTCACGGTTCTAGAATTAAATTAAGAAGGTCTCATCGTCCCCCATTGGAAGGATTGATTGACGAAAAAATTTCTACGAAAAAAAAAAGAAAAAAACAAATCAAATAAATAAAAAAACAATCCCGTTATCCTTTGTTAATACGCTCGATCCTTTAACAGTGAAATCACGTTGTCTCATATAAGAAAAAGATTTGTATTTTTCGTTTAATCGAAAAGTACATGCTCGTTGTGTCGTGGAAAATATGTGAAAGCTTTTTAAAACTGAATAATGTTGTTTACTGACTGTACGATGCACTGAAAAATTTGTGATATGTCTTGTAAAGATATTAATTTGATGTATGAAGTTTGTCAAGAATAATAATAATAAGAAATTAATAGTATAATAAAGAAATTGGTATAAAAAAAAGAAAAATGTAGCGATCAGAAAAAATACAAATTAACTTACTTTTCTCTTTCTCTCTTTTATAAAGTTTTACGATAATATGACTGCGTAGTTTATCGATTTAAACATAATGAAACGCAGGTGTATAAGTATATACCATATTTGTTCTTTTCCTTTTTACAAAAGTATTTCATGAAAAATGTGTAAAAACAAAGTGAATCGCTGTTTTCCTGGTTCTGGTTTTTTTCTTTCTCTCTCTCTCTCTCTCTCTCTCTCTCTCTCTCTCTCTCTCTCTCTCTCTCTCTCTTTCCTTTTTTATTCCCCTATTTTATCAACGACACACTTCATACAGTGCGATTAATTTCTTTGTAAGAAATTTAATAAGTTTGCGGATAAATCATTTGTTGTCGAAAAGCATACGAATATTTTTACGACATGACACTTTATGTAGGGAAGTACGCTTTAAAAGCTTTTATCGTTTAATTACATGTTGTATTACTTACGAAATCTTAATTTTCGCTCGTTTATTTTTACTCTTTTTTTTTTTTGGTTTGTTTTTATTTATTTATTTATTTATTAATTTATTTATATATCTATCTATTTATTTATTTATTTATTTATTATTTGTTTTGTGAATGTTGTAACGTACTTTTTCATTTTTCTTGGCTGCTTCGTCGCAATTCGAAGCAAAATTCGGAATAATGTGTGTGTAATGAATTAGCGATTAAACGATAGCGCGTGCCGTTTGCCTCTAGGCAAAGCATATTTTGAGTGGCGGCGTCAGGTTGGTATACGTTGCCAAAACTCTAGTTTGGTAGGTATTAATACATTAAGAGTTTGACCCTATCTTAGAATGAAAACATTTTATTACTATTATTATTATTATTATTATTATTATTATTATTATTATTATTATTATTATTATTATTATTATTATTATTATTATCATTATTATCCTCATCATCATAATTATTAATATTATTTTATATATATATATATTTATGTACAAATATAATGCTGATTATAACTCAACATTTTAGAAGTTACGTAAAACTTCGTATGTTCAGTTTTGCTTTTGCTTGAATTTTTTTCTTTCTTCCTTTTATTCCTTTTTTTTTATATTCTCATATGATTCATTTACTCTATATGATGGATATGAAAATTATGATAAATCGCATGCTAAATACATGAGTCATGTACACGGACGAAATCTTTTATATCAACTGTATTTTTTTCCTTTTTTTTTTCCCCCCCAATTTGGAATATAAAAAAAGTGAAAAATTCATATGATTCCCTCCGATCCGTATTCTTCTTTTTTTTTTTTTTTTTTTTTTTTCACTAGATATAAAATAAAAAAGAATTTTTCCATTTAATCTTTGATCCAATTTGCCCATTAAATCTTTGATTTGAGTAACATTACTGAACTGTCATTTATACTTTCACTAAAAAATTATATTTACAAAAGTGTATTAACAAACGCAATAATAAATATTGCCCTATGTGAGCAATTTTAACGATTTATCAAAAAAAAAAAAAAAAAAGTAATAACATTTTACCTTTCGATTACTAAAACTTATTAAGTCTTTTCATAATTAATTAGGCATTTGGTAACATGACCTCTGTGTATAATAGCGATCATCAGAGTAGTCGTTAGATATTTTTTTGATATACGCTGAACGTCACTCTTTGGATTAGTCTATGTATATATATATATAAAATATGTACATATATATATATATATAAAATATGTACATATATATATATATATATATATATATATATAAAATATGTACATACATATATATATTGGACGAGCTTTCAATAACGCCAAGTGATATCGATAATAATCACATATTCTAGATGGCACGATATCACGATAAATATTTTATGCATTTGTCGACTACACGACAGACGGTGATTTTATTTTCTTTCTTTTTCTTCTTTTTTTTTTTCTTTTTTTTGTAGCATTCGAGAAAGAGGCAGAAGAGATGATTTCAGAGATTTTAATAATTAGAATATATACACGCATATACGTATATACATATCTACATTTATACATGTATATACACGTATATATACGTATCTACGTTTGAACAATATATTTTTTTCTTTTTATCCATTTTATCGGAAAATAACCGACATCGAAGTGACATTATCTCCGATAAATGATAAGAGAATTACTGATTTATATAAAAGATAAGATTCGAATGAAAGATAGTAATAACGAAAAAAAAAAAAAAACGATATTTTTTATCATCTCTCTTCTCTCTCTCTCTATCACTTTTCCTTCAAGATCGCTAAAAATAGTGCACGTTTTGTATGAGCTGTAAAGTTTAATGTAAAATCGTGTTCTCTCTCTCTCTCTCTCTCTCTCTTTCTCTCTCTTTCTCTCTCTTTCTCTCATGGTGACTCTAACGGAAGCAAACCATATCGATTCTAAAAGCGGCGCTTCGTCGATTTATCGACGGCTATAGCCTACTTCCGAAGGGCTCTTGTTTCTTCGCACTTTACGGCTCGCACAGAAAATCTAAATCACCCATCGTGTAATAGACATATTATAACCTTTAGCTCGCATAATTTTTCTTGCATCGAATACGTCTATTTTATTATCGGTTTAGTTTATTAAAAATTAAAAATACCGACGACACGAGCGTATTTGTGTATATATATATGTATGTATGTATGTATGTATGTATGTATGTATGTATGTATGTATGTATGTATGTATGTATGTATGTATGTATGTATGTATGTATGTATGTATGTATGTATGTATGTATGTATGTATGTATGTATGTATGTATGTATGTATGTATGTATTTATTTATTTATTTATTTATTTATTTATTTATTTATTTATTTATGTATGTATCTACGTACGCGTTGACGCGATGATCGTAAGAAGATTTTGTCGATGAATATGGGAAGTGCTTCCTTTTTTTTTATTTCTTTTTCTTTTTTTCTTTTTTTTTCTTTTTTTTGTAAATAATCAATTGATTTAATTGCCGATAAAGCTAGCTCGAATTAGAATTAGAGAATCCATCGATAAATTTATTCGTTCGTTAAACGAAGACGGGGCACTTGCGCTTTATATATAATTATATTATCTATAAACTAATGAACTCCGTTGTGTCGATAGACGTGAAGATTCGAGTACTTACACAAAAGGAGACACCCCTTTCGTTGGAGTGCGGTAATCGAAGCACCGGAGATAAAGCAATATGGTATAAGGAAAAAATGCCGATATTGACAACAATGGTTGGTAAAGAGGACCTCATCAAGATAGACAACGAGACTGGTACCCTGGATGTATTAAAGATTGACGATATTATCGTTTATGGAAATTATTCTTGCAAAGTAGGAAATACCTCGACTGACTACAGGATCGTACGTGAGTGATCATTAATTTCTTTTATATATATATATATATTATATATATATATTTATATATATATATATTTTATATATATATATATATTATATATATATATTTATATATATATATATTTTATATATATATATATATATATATATATATATATATACGATTAAAATTCATTTGATTATTTTTATTAGTTATTCAATGATTAATAGCAATAATTTTTTCAATTATTATAGCTAAACCTACCGTTGTCTTACCCGAATCGACTAGCGTTGTCGAAGGTGAAAAATTGCTTTTAGTATGTAACGGTAAACACAGTCCAGGTGTCAAGATTATATGGACGTTTGGAAATCAAAATTACACCGCCAGCAAGGGTAGAGTAAAGATTTCGCAAGACCAAGAGAGAGGAATTTACGGTGCCGTATTGACGGTAGAAAACATCGAGATGAACGATCGCGGTATTATCCACTGCAGGGTGTCTTATAATTGGTCCGACCCGGTGGAGGGTCATTCGGCGCAAGCTGTCACTTTACTTAGGGTCAAGGACAAGCTCGCCGCACTTTGGCCTTTCCTTGGTATCTGCGGTGAGGTCGTCGTACTTTGCGCCATTATTCTTGTTTATGAAAAGAAACGAAATAAGGCCGAGCTTGACGAGTCCGATACCGAGCAGAGTCCCGACACGTGAGTCCCAATTTCATCGAATTCGAATCATCATTATCTTCTTTCTTCTTTCTTTTTTCTTTCTTTCTTTCCTTTTTTTTTTTTAGACAACATTTTACAATTTATAATATAAATTTATTGTCTATCTCTTTTCTTTTCTTCCTTTTTTTTTCCTTAAAACATACACACACACACACACACACACACACATAAATAGTCACGAGACAGAGCCTAAGAACGACGAATCATTAGAATATTATATTCCTCTGCACGGACCTCTCCCACCTTCGGATCTTCCAGTTCATCCACCTGTGACACCTCCACCCGAACCATCTAAGTACGAATATATTCGATTCAACGTCCCATCTAGAGAACCAACTCGACATCCGCCCTTTAAATCAGCACCATCGTGATTAACAAGTAACCCTAATTATTCATCAACCATATGACGAATATTTTATTGGAACGACCAATCGAAATCAACGATCATTTATACGAATATATCTTATATATTCTTGTCTTCCTCTCGCCATCTTGGTTCACCAAGAGGGTCATGTGGAGGGGGGGAAGAGGGAGAGGAAGAGAATACTTTACTGGTGTGCTAATTATATCAAAGTGTAATCCTTTATGTATTTGTTTTATAAAATCAAAGGTTTTAAGTTTGATCGTACGATGAACATTAAGTGTAGTAAATTATTTAATCTTGAATTTAGTATGCGAATCAGTTTAACGTTCTTTTTTTCTTTTTTTTTTCTTCCTTTTTATTATCTTATTTCAAATTTGAAGTGTACAAAATCTTGACTATTGATTATTTTCATTATTAAATGATAACATCGCCATATTGTTTCTAATTTCGATCATATTTCTATGTGTTTTTATCATAAATTTTTATGAATATTTTCTCATCCGATAATGTTTGTATTTGCAGTAAACCAACGCCTAACAAGGATTCCGATGTCAGGCAGAGAAAGTGAAGAGTCAGAATTTAAGCGGCGGAAGAACGAGCGCGATGCATATACATATATACCAAGAGAAAAACAAATTGAGATAAGGAAAACGAAACGTGGTATTTAATGGAGTGACAACTTAAAACCAGCCCGTAATACTTAGCGAATATGGATCTTCATCAAGGAAGAAAAATAAAGATAAAGATTGATAGATAAAGGTAGAAAGAGAGAGATAGATAGATAAAGAGAGAGAGAGAGAGAGAGAGAGAGAGAGAGAGAGAGAGAGAGAGAGAGAGAGAGAGAGAGAGAGAGAGAGAGAGAGAGAGCGAGAGAGAGAGAGAGAACATGTATGTATATGTGTATGTATGTGTGTGCATGTGTATATGCGTATTAGGTATGTAAGAAAGAGAAAGAGGGAGAAAAAGAGTGAGAGAGAACGAGAGAGAGAGGGAGCGAGAGAGAATAAAAGCATTATATGCCACAGTGTATGTTATTGCGTAAAAGAAAGAAAAAGAAAAAAAGGAAATGAAAGAAAAATATAGTAAGATGGAAAAATTAGAAGGGAGAAAATAAAATAAAATAAAATAAAATAAAATAAATAAAAAATGGGAGATTGTGGATAAACGCGCGGAAATTAACATTTACGAACGAGTTAAATTAAGCCTTAATATGGTGTTCGCTCCATTTACCTAGACGTTCGTCTGTTCGTACTCTTGACTACATTGCTTTGATCGATAGAAAAATGATGTGCTGATGTATCCTCCGTGTGTATATGTGTGTGTGTGTGTGTGTGTGCGTCATAAGCGTGCGCGTTCGTTTACGTTCGCGCGCATGCGCGCGCGTGTTTGTGTGCGTTGCATATGTATATACATACATACAGACATATATATATATGCGCGCACGTGTACTGCCTGCGCGCGCGTGCGTGCATGTGTGTATGCAAGTATGTGTGTGTGTGTGTGATGCTGCCCGATGTGTACGTTTGGAGAAGAAAAAAAATATCCGTGTAATTAACGTTCAGAAGAGAGAAAGTAAAGGGCGCGAGAGTCATGATAATAATGGTGATGACATGATTATGATGATGACGGTGATGATGATGATGATGATGATGATGATGGCGATGATGAAGCAGCGTACGCAAAATGCATTCAAAATGGCGATCTGGATATGGCGTTACGTATGATTAATCTGTGCCGAACGGACAAAAATGAAAGAAGTCAGTTATTATAATTGCCAATACGATTTGTCTGTTTCGGAGAATGCGATTGCGCGTGCGCTTGCCCGCCCGTGATTAGTGGTTACAAGAAAGAAAAACAAATCTTATTTGTTGCAATTAATCTTAATGCATTAGTATGATGGTCGGTCGCGCATACGTTCATCACATATTTTAGTATCGTTCTTCTGAAACAAGAAAATCAGAGTGATTGGGAGAGAGGTAGATGGAGTAGAGAGTGAAGGAACGTCAAGTCAAAAGTGACGGAACTTGGTGGTTTCTCTCCTATGTGTAATCTTCGTGCACATGATCGACGAAAGTGCAGAAAGAGAGAAAGAAAAAATGAAAGAAAGAACAAACAAACAAACAAATAAAAAAAGTAAATAAATAAAAACAAAGGAAAAAAAAAAGAACAAAAAAAGAAAAAGAAGAAAAAACAATCTTATGGTAGGCCCGGAAATGTGCTCGATACTACTAGTTACATTATAACATTATGATATAGGGTCGACGGGGCAATGTTGGCGTTAATATTTGACTTCCGATTTCACTCATCACAACCATTTCGGAGGTACGGAGAACAACTTACCTTTGGCGTCGCCTTATTACAATTATAAATCACCAATTACCAAATGATATCGGAAGTCTTGCCGCGCCATCGACGCCGTTGTTAACGACATTACACTGTAATTAATACTGTAATACTATTGCCATCGTTACTACTGCTGCTACTATCGTTATTATGATTATTACAAGTATTATCGTTAATTTTATCCAACATTTCTATTTATTTACGATCCGACATATTCCAACCAATTCCTTTTACGGTTATGGTTAATTATTTAGTTAGTTAGTTAGTTAGCTCGTCGATCGATCAATAATCCAAGAATATATATGAACGATGATATAAATCTCACGTGATTCATCATATTTTATTATATATTTTAGTATTGCGTGATTAAAAATTCTCTAATCTTCGTGCACATTCTGTTTTTGTACAAGAGAGATGATAAGTATCGTAAATCGATTTAGAAAAAGAAAAAGAAAAAAAAATGTACAAACGTTTTATTTGCGCAAACGTCAGCGTGCAGTGTTGCTTGCTATTCGTATCATTTACGCATACATAATATATATGTGTGAGTGTATATATATATATATACACACATATATATATATGTGTATATATATACACACACACATATATATATATATATATAAAATTTTAATATGTACATTAATATAGTATATAACGCAACACGCGTATCTTTTTTATTTATTTTTATTTTTTTTTTTTCGATCTGAAGTCGAGATATATTTTATAACGGTGTGCGTTTGTTAATGTCTCTCCATTGAGACTGGTCGATCGTTTTTCTCTCTCTTTTTTTTTTTTCATTTTCTCGCACTTTTGTACAAAATCGCGCACGATTTGGCATGCGTATGTGCTCGCGCACGCGCACACACTATCGATTAACTCTTTGGTCGAAAGCGGCGGCTCCTGTGAGTTTGTATCGCTTCCACTTTTCTTCATATATTTCTTTTTTTTTTTTCTTTTCTTTTCTTTTCCCATTTTTTCGTCTTCATATAGAAGCACATTCCTTATATGCAGTACATACACACACACACACATACACACACACATACGTACGTACATACATTCGTTACGTACACGATATTCTCAATAGAGCTGTCGAGCGAAAGCTTCTGAAAGTAAAAGTCCCTTCGTTTATAAAGCAGGAAAGCTCCTACAAGCTCTCTGAGAATTTATTATCATTATCATTATTATAATTATAATTATAATAATTATTATTATTATTATTATCATCATTATTATTATCATTATTATTATTATTATTATAATTATTAATTTTTTTTTCTTTTCTACTTTTTTTTCCACTTATTTACAGACAGCTTCACTGAAGCGAGAAAAAGATTAGTCATTTTTATGAAAAGTCACAATACCAAACGCACTTTTTCTTTCTTTCTTTCTTAATTCTTTTTCTTCTCTTTTTTTTTTTTTATACGGCTTTTCCTTTCCTTCATTTTTAGAGCTTTGCCTTTTCTCATTTTGGCATTTGACTCTCGTAATCAACGTAAACGCGCACAACCTCGCCGCTGTATTTACGTTGACTAGGCATGAAGTAAAAGTCCGGTTGATTTGCTTGTGCAGCCACGTTGTTCGTCGTACCTTGAAGACCCTTCGTTCGTTGATACTGACTCCTACGATCTTGAGTATAATATCCTGGTTGCATCGGTGTCGGTGCGTTATTTCTAGAACCTGGTGCACGAGGTAAACTGTAAGTCGCTCTTGGACTGATCATTCTATTGGGACCTTCTACAGTGTCGTGACCAAGGCTGGTACCATTCCCAGTAATATCTCTGGGTCTTGGAAGACTGGATACTGGTGGTGGATGTGTCTTCTCTTCGGTCTCGAATGATTCAAATCCAAAATTTGTGTTCGCTCCGGAGGAATAATCTTTCCATGCATTATTGCTTATAAGACGATCCTATTAATAAGAATTATAATATTTAATTATTCTCTTTGTGGATTATTCAATTTATAATTTTACCTATAAGTCTATTCAATTAACAAATCCGATCTATTATCTGTGTTTATATCATTTTCTTACAGTTATGTGGACTCGTGTAATAAATGCCTAAAGATAAAGATTTACGAATGAGAGGAGTTAGAAAAGCGAGTTATTGCCAGGATAAATGAGAAGGAATGGCAAAGATAAAGAAAGAAGAAGATAGATAGACAGACAGACAAACAAAGAGAGAGAAAGAGAAAGAGACAGAGAGAGAGAGAGAGAGACAGAGAGAGATAGAGAGAGATATGTAGCGATACCTTGATTAGTGAGAAAACGAGGAAACGATGAATATTTCGCGCGTCGATTGTATCTGAAGTGCGAGCTCTACCAGCTGGGATTAGGCCGATGTTTTTCGTTCGTAGCATGCTGATGATGCCGGAGTTGGTGATGATGATGATGATGATGATGGTGGTAGTTGTAGTGATGATGCTGATCGCCGTTTTGTCGATGGGACCGCGTCGCGTTAGTTCGATGAATCGGGTTGGCCGCGTCGGAGTAAGCCAGAGGCAGCGAGTAGACCCTCTTTATTTGTGACGATCGCGAGGAGAGCGCAATCATGCAACAACAGAAGCAAAAGCAAGAGACGTACTTCGAGATAAACATAAAAGCACGGAACAGGGATTTTTGTTATGAAAGTGAAAATTGAAAATAAGACAAAACAAAAACAAAAAAAAAAGAAAAAAAAAATATGATCAAAGATTTTCGTGTAAAAACGTGTTAACGAATGGCTAAATTCGATCTAGGGATCTAGCCGATTTAATACGATCGATTGTAAATTAATTCATTGTTACGAGAGAAGATGGCTGTTAAAATTGAAAGTTGGGATAATACACGTCAAGCTGGTAGAGCTAACACTTCAGTAAATGTAGGATTGGCGATAGAGAAAATCATCTAGGCAAAGAAAAGGAAAAAAGAAAAAAGAAGAAAAAGAAGATGAAGAAGAAGAAGAAGAAGAAGAAGAAGAAGAAGAAGAAGAAGAAGAAGAAGAAGAAAGGGACAAGATGATGACGGATCGTTTTGATTTTCTTAAATTTCTTTTTTCTTTTGCTATTCTTTTTTTTTTCCTTTTCTCTTCCTTTACGTAGGACGTATGTACCTTGGTAGAACGCTTCACTGACGATTTGTAAAGTGTACAAATAGCTTGTAAGACTGCAAGTGCTACTAATGCAGCAACGCATCCAACGACGATGTATAACTTTGTTTCGCTTAATAGGAAAGTCGGTTTGAATGGTCGATCGTCTTCTTCGATTACTTCATTTTCTTCGGTTACTATCAATGAAAAATCATATATGATTATAAATTGCATTAATATAGATTTCTATTAAATACAAATCATGACAACGTGATCATTTTTTTTATTTTTTAACTCTTTTGAAAATACGAAAAGTAATCACAATTGACACGAACATCATTGTTAATTATGCAATGTCAAAAGATATAAATGAATGATATGCGAATAATGAACTTATCGGATATCATAGTAATGGAATTAATCAATCTTCAATCGATCACGTTACACGTTTCTAATCTCTAAATGTTATTTGAATATCATAATACTTACTACGAGGTGCTCTGATGACTAGATACTGAGGATCAACGGAGAGGGCACCGACCTTTCCGTTAATGAGAGCTTTCTTTAATGCCTTTTCTGTAGCTGCTGTTGCATCCAATGGATTTAAAGCTCTACCTTTTATTTCGTTTTTGTCCAGTGTCAATTTCATGCGCGCCACTGCTCCATTTTGTTCTTCATCTCTGGGAATAATAATGCGTTAAACATAAGAAAAAAAGAAAAAAGAAAAGAGAGAGAGTACAAACATTTTATACACAACTGTTCAATCTATAGATTTACGATGTAACAAATATCTATCTACCGTTTCAATTCCTCGAGATTTATCCGATAATAACCAGGAAGGTTTTCGAAAACCGGGCCAAAACTCTCCGTTATAGTGTTTGATATTATTTCAAAATCGGGACTATCCTGTGACGGTGGTACAAAACTATCGCCGAGATGGATTAATTTAACTTCAATGTCATAGTACAATCTTGGTGGAGCTGGTGTCGTTATCACTTCTATCTCTAAATAAATTAGAAATGAATAAATTAGGAGACGAACGATAATTGTAATTTTGATTATTTTAATCATTGATTAATACCTTCTGCGCCGCAAGATCTTATGCAGATTTTTTTACGAGAGACCATCGGTGGAGCATTATGCTTTTGAATCTTTTTGTTAACTGCATTGAACTTGCCACCTTTTACAGGATACATCATGTACAGGCAATGATCGTCGGTGAATGAAAAATCCCTGGTGGTATCCTTTGTAATTCGTTTTCTTGAAAATCGTATTGTCATAATTCCATCCTCGATACGTCCGTGTGTATTATAAATATCCTGGGAAGGATCTAACAGAGGAGGATTGTAACCGCTCATCCAAGTATCCATGACGAATTCTCGACCATTGGTTGTATCAACCCATCCTAATACCGCATCCGTTTGTGTCTAAAAATGAAATATGATGTATTAGATATTAGCAAAAAAAATAAGAAACAAAAATAGGAGCTTGGATAAAGAAGTTAATTGATGAAATCACCATTTTGTCGTCGTTGGAAAATCCAACTCCGGTCCAACTGCTAGTATTCGTTGTTGAAATAACAAAGGATATTTGATCCTAAAAAGTTAATCATATTTAATTTATTTTACGAACAATAGTTAACAATGATAAAAGGTATTAATTGTTCAAAGAACAATTTACCAATTTTGCTTTGTAATTCCATTCTATGGCGTACTCGCATGTACGATTTTCAACCGAACAATGTTTTGGATATTGCCATGAACCACCGCAACCACCACCTGGTACAGGCACGTTAACCTCCTCTTCTTCGCCATTATTTTCTATGAAAATATTATTAATCGTTGATTATTTCGTTTTATAATTTGAATTTGAATTTTATTTATTTATTTATTTATTTATTTCCCTTTTCAAAGTATTTTATTTTTTATTTACCGAAGAAGTCGATGGTCGTAACACCTCTTTGGGAATTATGTCCGTGATATTTCAATTCATCGACCTTATAAAATTCTTTAACGGAGACTTTGGATTTTTCAATACCACTCGGCGGATAGTGAATGTATTGACCTGGCTCTTGACCCTTGGCCCATATCACATGCATACTACCTTCCCGAATAGCATGATCCGTTGGCTCGTTTGTTTCTAGTTTTCTTCTGAAAAGTATCGTAGTGACACCATCTCGTTCAAAACCCATGGCTGCTGTTAAACTGTCCTTTCCACCCCAATAATTGTCTTGACGGGGCGTCGATCTATCCCTGGTGTAATAATCTCCAATTCTATGTGTCATACCTCTTGCCGTACCGATTATTATATCCGTGCAATCCATAGGATTAAAGTCGTGTTTTGGAGTGTATTTATGTCCCATAGATGGTATCGATGCTGCACGTAAAAAAAAAAAAAAATAAAAATATCAAATTAAGATTTGCCAAGTTCGGATGATTTTTTTTTAACGACGTTAATAGTGATTATATATATATATATATATATATATATATATATATATATATATATTTGCATATGTGTAATACTATACTACTTGTACAATAATTTCTTTCAAACTATTCATTACATTCTTGTTGATACAGATGAGTACTACGAGTTGGATTTTTATATTTATAAAATTTTTTTTTTCACATAACTTGCTTTTTTCTCGTAGATTGCATCAATCGAACGCATCCACATACCAATATTTACATTCGAATATATCCTCGATTATAAATTTCTGCATATTTTAGCGTTTATGCAACGTTAGTTATGCAATCATACCAAGTTATACTTGTGGCGTCCATTTATCAAGGTTCTTATGACAGAAATATTTATTTGCGAGCCTCGTTGCAATCAAAGTAAATTTTATTTATTATTACGCGCGTGATTTATCAGCGTGTACGTTACATGCGGAAACAAGCATTAAAATGCCTCATTACCTTTCGTTGCTCCCATATTCGGTTCTGAGGTAGGTTCAGACTTTGGCTCCGGCTCGGAAGTAGGTTCCGGTTCAGATTTTGGCTCTGGTTCAGGCTCGGATTTGGGTTCTGGCTCGGATTTTGGCTCTGGTTCCGATTTAGGTTCAGGTTCTGACTTTGGTTCCGGTTCGGATTTCGGTTCAGGTTCAGGTTCAGATTTCGGTTCAGGTTCTGACTTTGGTTCTGGCTCTGATTTGGGCTCAGGTTCAGATTTCGGTTCAGGTTCTGACTTTGGTTCTGGTTCGGTTTTGGGCTCTGGTTTGGATTTCGGTTCAGGTTCTGACTTTGGTTCTGGCTCGGATTTAGGTTCAGGCACAGGCTCAGATATGGATTCAGGATTTGATATAGGCTCTGGTTCAGATTTAGGTTCTGGCACCGACGATGAATCTAACTTGGATTTAGGTTCTCGTTGAGATTTGGATTCTGGCACAGATTGAGGTTCCGGTTCGGAGTTGGGTTCTGGCTCTGTGCCGATGATGGTGGCCGACTCGGTTGCGCGCTCACCTGTGCAACAAAGCATGGAACAACGTGCAACTAACTACTTGAACTAAAATAGACCATCACCTCGTGCGTCGTGTCTTGAGCGAGCGGAGGGAATTCTATTTAAATATACATATATAGTTTTATATAATAATACTGCTGTAAAATTTTTAAGCGAACCACTAATTTGCCCTATGAATATGCTACAAGCTAGCAATGGATATTAAATACTCTTTTTCATAATCTAATAATTTAAAAACTATGTTTACATACCGTTCGAAGGTAATGTTTCTGTTTCAGATGATCTGCGTTTACGACCTGTTACGACAAAATGTAGACGTTAATCATATACGTATGGCATTTAATTACGTAATACTTATTACTACTAGAATAAAAATTATATCAAATAGAATGATGTCAACCTTGTTTTGTGCTAACTCGATAAGTCACGCTAGTTTGTACGGTAACATCATCTGGTCGATAAGTCACGAACGTTGTACCATCGACTTTAGCTGATCTCCTTTTAGCACCGGATCTTTCGCTATCGTGTTCAGGCTCTGGTATTGGTATTGGTTCTGGTTCTGGCTCGGCTTTAGGTTCATCTAAAAGTTCACTCGTAAGTGGTTCACTCGTCAATTTGCTTTTACTTTCCGTAATCCTTCTTTCCGATTCAGGTTTTGGTTCTGGTTCGGATTTAGGTTCGGGCTTTGGCAGTGGTTCATCTTTTGGTGGATCATTTATTTCAGGAAAGGCTCGACATGCTGGAGATAAATTGCTCGGTCTCCAACCAATACCGATCCAAGTAGTACTGTTTGCTACGAGGACACCTTCCAATTCCATGCTCGTCCATAAAATCCTCCAGTAGAAGGTTACGTCATCTGAGAATCGCTTCATCGTGTAAGATTCTAAATCCAAATCGATCGTTTTTATCGGTGATCCTGCAAAACAAATTGAAATTTATCAATTTCGTATTATTTTTCTTCCTCTTCAACTTCCTCCTGATTTTTTCTTTTCTCTCTCTCTCTCTCGTTTTTTCTTTTTTTTTCATTTTCCAGTTTCTTAATTACCATTTAATTAAGTATTGACGAAAGAGGAAGGGAAGATAAATACGTCCGTTGTTGCTATCTCACTTAGTTAGTCGTTATGATTAATAATCAACAAAGAAATATCCCGGGGTGATAATGACGATTGATGAATTATGTAATGTCTCTAGTAATGACTCTGGAATAAAAAGTATAAAAACTTAAATGACAAAGAGAGTCACGTTACATATGTTATTACGATGAAAAGTGTAAAAACGTTAATATATATTGTTATGTAAATAATGTTATATAAATTGGTGAACGCACTATTATGAGAAAGAGAGAGAGAGAGAGAGAGAGAGAGAGAGAGAGAGAGAGAGAGAGAGAGAGAGAGAGAGAGAGAGAGAGAGAGAGAGAGAGAGAGAGAGAAAGAGCGTGTGTGTGTGTATGAGAGAGAGAGAGAGAATGAATTCGTTCATTTAGCATTCACGTTTTAACTATTCGAATACAATTTTGATAGATTTCCGCATTAACGATGACATAGTTATTTATATATAAAGAACATTATAGTTTATAGTCCGAAAAATTTCATCCGCTTATCGCGTTGATAATTTATTAAAAATGAAACGGATCAATTTTATTTCGTCAATGGATTTATTCATCAACGATATATTTCGTTTTTATTGTTATCGTTGTCGCTCGAAATGAATTTATTTTCTCGTTCGGATGATTTGTCCATCGAAACTCACTTTTTGCACAACCCGGTCCGAACCAACCGATGTTGCAGTAGCAGAGCTTGGTGGGTGCGGTCGTACCGCCATTGTCGATGCACGTGCCCTGGGTACCACAATCGGTGTCGTCGAGGCACTCCTCCTTAAATTCGCACCTTGCGCCATGATAAAAACGATCGCATCTACATCTGCCGAGGAGGTACCTTCCGTGTCCGTTGCAGTCTTCCCTGTAGATCTTTCTATCGAGTATCTATCGTAAAAATTCAACGAAAATTCATTAGATATAAATTTTCAATTTGTTTCCCCTCCCCCCATCTTTCCCTGTTAATTAACATTCGTCATAAACCGATAAACAAGAATGATATTTTATTCGTGTCATTGAATGTGCATTCACATTCAATGACACGTGAACGGATTTATTTAACAGAAGTTTTGAAAATTTCATAGGGTTGGATGGGTTGGGGGGGAGGTTGGGGAGTTATCAATAAATTTTGAACACCTGCATATATGATATAATTTGATATTGTCATGATTTGCATTTGCTAAGATAAATATAATTAATGAATTAATTAATTTTTGAAAAACAATGAACTATGTTCTTTTTTATTAACAATCTTTTTTGTTTGTTCGTTTCTTTTTTTTTTTCTTTTTTTTTTTTTTTATTGATCATTTACTCCAGTAAGAGTACTTTAATATTATTTTTATTGAACTCACGTCGATATCTGCACAGGACCAAAATCTATAACTGGAGCCCCATTCTTCAGCTTTTCGAAGGAGTCTGATCGTGCAGTCGGTACAGGTAAAATTTTGTGGCAATTGTACGTGGTAACTTTGGGCTCTGGAAAATTGCAAAAGAAAAATATTTATTAAAAGATTTATCAAAGATTAATTATCACGATGTTTTTGATCAAACTCACGTAGCATCCTCTTCGACGAATTCGCTGTGTTGTGTAACCGGTGTTAAATCGATCAAAGGTCTGTCAAGGCCATCGAGAATTTGAAGTCGAAATCCACCCTGGAATAAAAAAAAAAAAAAAAAGAAGAAATGATTATGACACTAATCGTCTGTTGCAATGGCGGATTAACGAATAGGAGGAGTCAGTCGTCTCAAAAATGACAAAATATAAATTTGTAATCAAATCCATTTAAATGAATCGCATATAAAGTAAATAAAAAGAAATTCTACCTCATTCTTTCTACAACACATTAAAATTTCAAATAATAATAAAAATAAAATTATATTGAGAAAAAAAAGAAAAGAAAAAATATTAACTATTTCAAAGTATAGATATATCTATTAAATTTCATCGTATAATATATAAAAGAAAAATATTTTGATTTGTTGTTCAGTTCTATCAAAATAGTTTTCTAATAATAGCGCTTTATGCAATAAACAAATTGTACGAAAATCATGTTTACAAAAGTGTGCTTTAATACTGGAAAATTTTTTTCTATCCATATCTATACAATCCCTATATTATCTTAAACGGATTTATTGTTCAAGGTAAAATCTTTCAACGATCTGTTATATAATTTGATCCCACACGTACTGCACCTTTCGATGCACACATCGAGTCACTGAATTATTGTGCGGTCATCGTCCGGTTCTCTTTGTTCTTATGTAAAAGTTATTTTCAAGATGGATACAATACAAGTACTCGTTCATTTATGTATATATCATACGTACATATGTATGTATCGTTAAAGATTTTTTTTTTCAAATAAATTCAATCAAGATTTATCAGTGTCAATCGTTTAAGTTAAACCGATAAAATAAAAAGGAGGAAAAAATTATTGTAAAAAATTTACTATCTATTAAATTAATTTATTTCATTTCGATATCTGATTGTTAAATAAGATAACTTTTCAATTTAACAAAATTGATTTCATACATATCACAGTTTAACAAACCGTGATATATTACTGATAAATTGCCGAGATGAATTATAAGACTTTACTTTCGTAAATTCTAAAGGAGATTATCTATATCCTTCCGCCGGAAATAATTCGCTTGCGGACGTATGTAGTTAACAATTTTTACGCTGTCATTTTCTTTTCTTAAGATTATTTCAAAAAGTAAATATGCAATAAAGTGTTTGAAATATTCTCTTGAAATTTCATAATATAAATATATATAAATATATATATAAAGAATAATCTCGAACGATTAAATAATTAAAATAACGAATTATTAGTTATAGGTAATTGCCAATTATTATAATCATTATCTATAAATTAATAACATTACTTTTAATATATTAAAAAATAAACGATCATACAAATTGCTTCCTTTAACTAACGATAATTTAAATAAACCTATTTCAATGATCTTTAAAAAATACCTAACGATAATTAATAATTCTCAATAATCATCAGTATCGAAATAATTCAAATTCTATTTCCATTTCTTCTTAATGATAAATTTATGATAATATCAAAATTATTCAAATAATTTTATCATACCAATTGCCAGACGAATATTCATCGGGTCAACATTCCGTAAGATCATCCAGAGAACCGGTAAGAATGAATATGAAGCCTTTGAGTAAGCATAAAGACGTTGTCACCTTTGGTATATATTCGTTTGGTCATACGAGTTAAACGACGATATTCGATTTACGGTATTTGACATACCTGTCTTTACCAACGAAATGGATGCCGCGTACATATGCGTATAGACACACACACATACACATACACTTAAATATATATATGTATAAATATAAATACATACACATATATACGTACACGTATATTTAAGCAACGTAAAACAGTCTTTACTCTACCTCCTTTTCAGTCATCCAACCAACCAACCAACCAACCAACGAACCAACCAACCAACCAACCTACCTACCTACCTACATACTATATGAGCTTCTATGTGTAGATGGAGAGTACGGACGTCACATACCAGCAAAAATTTGCTTCTGAATTATTCAGCACGCGTTACCTTGAGCGACGAGCACTCGGCGTCATAGGCCGACTACTCTGTAGTTCTTTTCTATGTTTCTCTCTCTCTCTCTCTCTCTCTCTCTCTTTTTCTCTCTGTCCGTCTGTTTCTCTTTGTCTCTCTTTCTCTTTATTTTTCTCTTTATAGTGAACGCTCATAGACAATTTGATAACGCATTGGACGCCTACGCTCCTTCGAGCTACTCGTCATGCATAATATGAAGGGGCCAACGTATGTTTCCGCGCCACCCAATTCGGTTAATGTTTTTCTTTTGTCATTATTATTATTATGTCATTATCATTAACGTCGATACCTTCTATATATGGTGGGAAAGGAATAAAAGCGATAGGATAATTCGAAGGTTAATTCTTTCGTTGTTTTCTTTTTCTTTTTTTTTTGCTTTTTTCTTTTTTCTTTTTTTTTCTTTCACGGAGAAAAATTTCTTAGATTTATTTCCATTTTTTGTTTTTCATTTTATTACATAAAGAATTTATCATCATGTAATATAATCATAAGGTTTTAATATAATTAAAATAGTTTTTATAATTCATCTTTTATAAATCGTTTATCGTGCGATATTATCTAGATTACGTCGATGTTATAAACGAATCTTTTGTTGATTTGACACACAGTGTTACGTTGTGCATTAATTAATTAATTAAAAAGAGAAGAAAACAGGAAAAGAGAAGGGGATAAGATAACGCGATTGAATAGCAAGATGTATATTTATATTATGCGATGATGCCATATGTAAAAAAAAAATAAAACACACAAAGGAACAATTCAAAAATCTTTTACATATGTCCGTATACGTAGAACAAGATTGAAAGTTAAAAGGATATTAAAAAAAAATATATATATATATATGTATTTATATATAAGAAGCTCGAAAGAAACGAAACTTAAGGAAGAATGTTATATCAATTTTTTTTCTAATTCGTTTTTTATTTTTGTTTTCGTTTTTATTTTCGTGAACATCTAGATCATCGTACTTTTATTATTATTATTTTTTTTTGTTCTTTTTCCTCAAAGCATTACGTGGGATAGCAACTAGTTTGAAAAGATGTAGGATTCGTGCCTTTCCCGCGCTCCGTCCCAACGAGCTGGGAAAAAAGTTCATGCGGAACGCATCAACCGATAGCATCGTTTCCGTAATGAAAAAGATAGAAAGAAAGATAGATAGAAAGAAAGAAAGAAAGATAGAAAGAAAGAGAGAAAGAAAGAAAGAAGAGTAAGAAAAAAAAAACAATACAAAATGGAATAGACTTATTCGAATATTCTCACTTTTGTTGTCTCGAAAACTAGACTCATCATCCTTTTCAATAGTTGTACACCTTTTTTTTCCCCAATTCTTTTCTATTATAAGTTCGGAGATACGAAAAACTTTGAAATGATTTGGGATAGGAGAAAAGAAAAGAAAGAAGAAAAAAATAAAAAAGAAAAAATGAAACGAAAAAAAATACCGTTCTAATCTATCTCTCCTCGCTTGCGTTACGGGTTACGGTCGCGAGAAAATTCGAAATGCGCGCTTTCACGACGATTTGCTGGCTCATTGTCAGAGTCGGTCCGAAACGATTGTGTTGCGCATGTTAAATGCGCTCGTAAAGAGAAAGAGAGTATCTATTGTCGATGGCAAATACCATTAACGTTTGCATGGAACATTAAACAGAGAAAAAGAGAGAGAGAGAGAGAGAGAGATTCCATAGTATATCCCGTTCAATTGCCTTTATCCTTAACGATACTCTCTCTTTTTCTAATTCATTATTTTAAAATAATAATAATAATAATAATAATAATAATAATAATATTGGAAATTATCGAAAATGATATAAATACCAAATTCATATTGGATAAATCATATAATTCCATCGATTGAAAAATTCAAATAATATCAAATAATTTCATACTTTTATCTGATAATAAAATATGTTTCAATATTTCTGAATAATGTTCCGTATTATTATTCTATAAGACAAAGAAATCAGTATAATCAATAAGTATACGATTATTTTTCACCTATCTGAATATCAAAGTAATCTTATTTAATGAAGGTTTTTAAGTAATTATATAAGAAGATCTTTTGATTAATAGAAATTTAAAAATTGTTCATTGAGTATGCAATCAGTTAATCATAGTATATTTGTAGAAATAATATTTCTTTAATCAAAAAAATTTAGAATTATCGAAATAACGTTTATTACATTTATCGATTTAAAAAAAGTAATTTAAAAATAAAAATAAAAAAATAAAAAAAAAAAAAAGAAAAAAGAAAATCATTATATACTTTTAATAGACTTAATTTTGATATGATAAAATCAAAAAGATAAATTAATTTCGGTTAACATTATTTGTAACAATCATTGTTACGTAAAAAAAGACCAAGTATTACGAAGTCCGTCATTTTATGTTTTGTTAAAGATTTCATCAAAATAAAATTATATCATATAATATTATAAATAAATGTAGTTATATGTGTTGTCTATCGTGTATATTTAAATCAAATATATTTAATATCGTAGTATTATACTTAAAGTAAAATCATTAAAATCGAATCGATTGAATCCGCGGTCAATGTCGGACACGATCCAAACGCTTTCATTCGTTCGTTCGTTCGTTCATTCGTTCGTTCATTCGTTTTAATGACGCACCTGCAAACCGGCCTAGCACGAACTATACCGAGGGAAAGTATCGAAGTGAAATAATACTATGCGGATATGATTTTATCCGATTCCTCGCGTAACGGATTAACATGATTTTTCACGAGTTTTCCGTGCTTCGTTGCCTTTTATAAGAGATAAGATAAAAAGTTATAACATATATGTACACACACACACACACACACAGATTTTTAAATATATATATATATATATATATATATATATATATATATATATATATATATATAATGAACGATTTTTTCTACATCGTGATTTATAGATATTTTAAATTATTATACTACGAAGGATGGATCTATAGTGACTCACAAAAGTAATCTCTGAAACCGGATAATCTTTGTTTGTTTGTTTGTTTTTTTTTCTTTTTTTCAACAACGTATAAGGCTCACGTTTTTTTTTCTTTCTTTAACTTATGAGCTAAGTTCTAAGGAATTCGTGTTTCTGGCATGACTATTACCGAGAATTTGTTAAAACATTTTTATTAGTCATCTGCAATATCCTATTTAGAAATAATTTCTTATCGAAACCTATTGTAAAAATGATTTCTAATATTCTCTATATTTTATTGCTATAATCGAACCTATCGTCATTCTTTATAATAATTTCGTCGATTGTGACTTATTTCAAAATGCAATTTTACAAAATTTATTCAAAACAATTTGAAGATTACTTTCGCGATGACTTTTGAATGATCCAAAGATATACTTTGATCCAAAGATTACTTTTTATTAAGTATTAAATCTAATGTAAGAAGGTACGATAAAATCTAACTCTCTTTTATCTTACTTTTATCTATCGAAAGTTATAAGCACCATTAGATGATGAATCTATAGATTCGTACAATTGACTTTCATGTCATTTATTGTTTTAAAAATATGTTTCAATAGAAATCACTTGAACGCTGTTAAAAATTATAAAATCATTTACTTTTCTAATTCATTTCAAATAATAATAATAATAATAATAATAATAATAATAATAATAATAATAATAATAATAATAATAATAATAATAATAATAATAATTGAATTTTTAACATACCTTGTGAGGATAAGAGAGGTGCCATGTTACGTTAAAATTACTTCCGGAAAGTAACGTCGTCTTGATGGTACCTGAAATAAAGCAAGGTCCAGTTAGTTCAGGAACGTTAGTGAAGAAAGTCGGACAACGATGCGTCGTCAACGTTCGAAGTCCGTTATAATACACGCGTCATTTAAATTCGTCGAATGCTTTCAATGACACGAGAGGATAGGTATATAATATATTTCGTGGCACGTTTAACGGCTTTGTAATATCGTTCTACTGGAATAGTTTACGTGTTAAATGGCACAGCAACGATCGAATTCAAATCGCGAAAAAAGATTTACTTTGGTCCTTTCGTAATCGAGGATATGAAAAAAAAAAAAAAAAAAAAAAAAAAAAAAAAAAAAAGAACAAAGAAGAAAAAAAATTATATCGTACGTTTTGCGCACAATGAAAAAGAAATATGTGTGCGAGCAAGGTGCCGTTCGTTTGGATCGATGTTCCTTTTGTAAATAAAAATCCTTCATTCAGCATTTATCGATGAATGAAAATATGTTGCTTGTTTACGTCATCGTCGAGATTCGATCGACACGAGCGATAAAGAAAATTTATAATGTTATAAAGCGACATTGCAATCAAATTTATTCATTTCTTTCTTCTTTCTGTAGTTTTTTTTCTTTCCCCCCTCCCCCTCTCCCCCTTCCCACGCCCCTTTTGATCTTTTACTTCGACTTTTGATGAAATTTTTTACACCATATTTAAAATTTTCTAAACGTTCCATTTGGAATAGAAAGTATGTTATATGATTAAATATATTTATCAAATAAATCAGTTATCTATATGTTCGTTACATATACGTATCTTATATAACTTACAGATAGGGTACCTGTTATAAACGTATGAGATATTATTTCGATAACATTATTTTCGGCCTTCCTGAGATTATTTCAAGTTAGACTTCCTTAGAGTAATACTTTTCACGTTATATTTATGTCTTTATTATTATTATTATATACAAGTGATACGATTTATACGATTAAGAATAATACGAAAGATTTCATTTTATATTGAAAAATGTATGACTGGATATATAACATTACGTATATCTATCGTTCAAGAACTTATTACATTTTTTCTTTTTTTTTTTTTTTTTTTTCTTAATAAGCAAATATTAACATTCAATTCTTTTATTCGATGCTTATTAAAAACAAAGTGTAGAAGAATGTACGGTTGCATTTTTATTTCAGACACGTAACGAAAGAAAAGAAAAAAAAAAAAAAGAAAAAGAGAAAAAGAAGGATTAGATAACATAGAATCAATTAAATTTTACAAATTCTTTTAATTTCATTAATTAATATCTAACGATTTCATTTGAGATTAAATCTGTGAATATAATAAATATTCGATCCAAAATGTAAAATATTATTTGGTGAATGTTAAACGAATTTATAAAAATAAAAGAATCTAATTCTAATATCGATGTAACGATTGATGTATCATTGTTATATATATATATATATATATATATATATGTACGATCGGAATTGAAAATCGAAAATATGAAACATATACATACAAGAAAGAGAGGAATTATTTAAGTACTACGTATAACGCATGGTAAGGGATTATAGGGCATCGCCTTTCACAAGGTGCTCATGAACCTTTTATGGAATAAGGAACGCGTACCTCACCACGTGAAGTCCCGGAAGGAAAGCCGGAGAGTTCCCTACCTGGCACGTTGCTCACCGGCCAGAGTCAGCGGCCAGTGTCGACAGGCCGTCGATTAAATTATGAGAGAACGTTTTTTGCTTCGGTACGAACGAGACGTAGTACGATTTCTACGATGGAAAGGAAAGAATGTCTATGGAGCGAACTGTTCGCTTAACACGTTTCTTTCACAATAAACATACTCGTACGATATAAACATACGGATATTTCTATGTACATAAAGATATATAATTTTTTTTTCCTTTTCACACGTTAGAATTCTGTTTTCGAAAGATGAAAAGAAAGAAAAAAACGTAATAATTCGCGCGGAAAAAAATATACCTACAGTATTCTATATATATATATATATAAAAACGAATAGAAAAGAAAGTAAAAGGTCGATTACGTATCTATCGAAATCAAGAAAAATAATATAATAAATTTTATTTTTTATTTTATAATTTTTTCTCTCTCTTTTTCTTTTTTCTTTCTTAATGAAATCATCAAATATTTATTTCACAAGGACCTGTATTTTCATATATATATATATATGAAAATAGTATTCTCTAAAGTAAATCATTATTTTCGAAAAAAACCAAAAACCATTGATTCATAAATAGAAAAATTACGCAAAATAATATGGTTTAAATAAATATGACAAGATCTTATTCTAACAAATGCGTACGTTTGATTCTAATTGGAATGAAAAATGACAGTGTCAAGGTTAATAACGTAAATCGTGTTAAAATTTGAATGAAAATGCGAAATTGAAAATGAAAATCTTTGTGAAGAAGTATTAGCGTAAGATATAGAATTAGACTCATTTCATTGAAATTTGTGTTTAAAACGTGTAGAAATTATTTTATAAAAAATATGCATCATTTTATTAATTTATTTAATATATATGTATATATATATATATAGTAATTCCAATCAGATCTCCAACCTCTCCCCATTCCCCTTCTTAAAGAGTTTAAAAAAATTTTTATATTATAAACATTTGGATGATTTCGTAACATTATAAAAAAAAAAAGAAAAAAAGAAAGAAAATAAAATGTGTTGAATCACGGTGGCAAAAAGATTGAGAAATGCATTTATATACTATATGCATACTAATACGTTGGATAAATGTATATAATTACAATATGATTGGATTTTGAATTATTAATAATGATAAATATTCGTTTTGGCCGACGAGATTAATCTCGGAACTTTCTATTAAATTTTCAATAAAAAATTCTATATAGTTATTATATTAAATAAAATTCTAAGGAAAGTTCTATTCTAAATAAATTTCTAATTACAAATAAATTTCTATTTTCCTCCTTTCCATCGATTTAAATATTGCAAATTGTTTAGAAATAAAATTTATTCCACGTGATGACGAACAAAAAGAAAATCATTTCTTCGATGTTTCTTCAAGTGTTACAATGTTTTTACCGTATCGATAACGGTTGAATAATAATACGATGAAATAATAATAATAATAATAATAATAATAATAATAATAATAATAATAATAATAATAATAATAATAATAATAATAATAATAATAATAATAATAATAATAATAATAATAATAATAGTAATAATAATAATAATAATAATAACAACAACAACAACAACAACAACAATAATAATGACGATGATAACAACAAGAATAATTAATTTATTCGATAATGTATACTGTCGTTTTAGAATAGTTTTTAAACTCGAGAAAAGGGAAATGTTTTCTTCGATTTTCAATTATTTTTATTGTCTATATCCACGTTTTCATTTATGTCGTTTTCTTCATCTTTTCTTTTTTATTTTTTCTTTTTAATCGAGAATAAAATTTAAATTCGATAACCAGTTCCCGACGATGAACGGAATTTTTGAATGTGTAGTAGCCATTGAAAGATAAGAAATCGAAGGCAAAGGCACGATATTTTTTGATGTTGCAAAACTCGTTCGAGATAAAATAAATATATATATATATATATATATATATATATATATATATATATATATATATATATATATAAATGAACTTGTTTTGACAATTGCACACTCCTATATGTTCTCTCTCTCTCTCTCTCTCTCTCTTACTTTTTCGTCTTCGAAAGAAAGATATAGAGTACAAGAACGTGGCATTTCAAGCATACTTTCATGGAAACATATATGTACGTATACACACACACACACACACATACACATACACAAATGTGTATAAGTACATACATACATATATATATATACAGAATGAAAAGTTGCTCGGAAAGTGTACCATACCTTCATTACATACCGTTTACTCACACTTTCGCGATAAATTGAGGCTTAAACGTACTTACAGTAGTCTCGGTTAAAACGTTGCGATACTCTTGCGGTATGTTTTATACATACATATATATACATATATGTATGTATGTATGTATATATATATGTTTCGTGTATGCGTTCAAAGTGCCCGTCAATGATAATATATACATATAATACTACATACATGCATCCATAGTGTAACATTTTAAATCTCTACAGACTTATATTACATTGTGAAATTTATAAATTTCTCATTTCTAAATCCACCAATTCTTTTCTTACGCTTTTCCGTTCACTCCTTTCATTTCCAATGTTTCATATAACGAAATATAAAAAAACTTCTATAGTATGGTCAAGAAATTTAAACGATTACAATTATTTTCTTTAAAATCATAAAATATCTATTAAATTCATTTAAAACCATCAACATTTTGACATATATGATTAAAGCGTTTCCCTTACCCCCTATCCCCACGCTGCCACCCCCCCCCCTTTCACGTGTCTTTCTATTTCACGACCATCCCTCTAACGAAAATCATGAATAATTCAGTCAGTATTAATTTTTCCAATTTAAAATGTTCATTAAATTAAGAACACCCTATAGATATCTTAGGATACAAAATGTTGCCCTCGAAGGCAGATAAGTACACGCATGTAAGAACCAATATATATATATATATATATATATATATATATATATATATATATACTACGTGGAAGGTAATGCCCGACGAGAGATACCAGCTCCCTTCGTACCAGCTGTCGGAGAAAGTCGCTTCGAATCGAACTAGCTTCGACTATATTCCTCTCCTCCCCCTACCCTCCGCCCCTCAACACCCCTCCTCCTCTACCCTTCGAATCTCAGAGATTGACTCTCCGCGTTAATGTCGTTTTCCCATAGACCTTGCCTCCTTCCCCTCTCCAATCTCCTCTCTCTCTCTCTCTCTCTCTCTCTCTCTCTCTCTCTCTGCATCGATGAACATACGAAGTGGTATGCACCAAGAATAAACCTAAAACGTATGCATGTGCTACTTGAGACCGTTCAAGATGATCGTCCAACTGACTGCAACTATTTTTTCTTTTTCTTTATTCTTTTTTCTTTATCTTTATCTTTATATTTCCTTCCTTCCTTTTTCTCTTTTAGATTACGTTACGGATTTCTCTTGAAATTATTTTTTTTTTAACAAGGAATTCTTCTACGATTAATAGAATATATATATATATATATATATATATATATATATATATATATTTTTTTTTTTTTTAACATTCCATCATTCAAGCAAAATCGTTCTTGTGATTTTAGCTTGGATAACCAACACCTGTCTTTACATTCGTTACTACATACTTTCAAGTATTATAAACGTGACGTTTGGAATTTTCATGTATATTACGGACGATAGAAATGGACGTTTAGAATTTCTATTTAAATACAATCATTCTAGGAATGGATTTGTTATGAAAGATATTCAATGGATTTGTAATAATTCGAGGATACAATTATGTTATCAATTAAATTTATATCCAATTGTATTCAATAATAAAATTTCAAAAGATTTAAACAAAACAAAAAAGAATAAATAAATAAATAAATAAATAAATAAATAAAAAAGATATCTTTGTTTCCAAATCGAATTATTATGAAAAATATAAGTAAACGTTCATTCATTCTATTTTATTTATATCTATTTATTCATTTATATCATTTAATTCGTTATTTATTCTAATTATCATTATTCATAATATATTTTATTCTTTTTAATTCCTTATTTAATAATAAAATTTCAGAATATTTAAACAAAACAAAAAAAGAATAAATAAATAAATCAATAAAAAAGATATCTTTGTTTCCAAAACGAATTATTATGAAAAATATACGTAAACATTCATTCATTCTATTTCATTTATATCTATTTATTCATTTATATCATTTAATTCGTTATTTATTCTAATTATCATTATCCATTCTATTCTATATAATATTCGTAATATATTCTATTCTCTTTAATTTCTTATGTTTACACTTGCACGAGTTATTCACATTAACGTCAATGTGCCATTCATATTCAACTCCAGTATCTAGTTACTGTATTACATATCGATCGTCGTAAGTATGTATTACATAAAGTCGGTCACTTACCGCGTGGCATACCACAGGGGCCAGGTGTCCTGCCATTGTCAAGAAAATCCAAATCGTATTTTCTAGCTCGTGGAAACGTCAAAGCTACGTGAGAGTGTGTTATCCTAAAGGATAATGCTGCCAACGTAAGAAATATCAGAAACTGTGTGACGATGGTGGACGCCATTTTGGAGAACCTTCCTTATTTCTTTCTTTCTTTTTTTCTTTCTTCTTTTTTTTATTTAACTCTCGTTCGACTTCCACGATCTCTCTTCGTTTTGTATTTTAAACGACGATGATCACAACCGATGACGACGATGATTTATCTCGTCGTTTCTTCTTTTTTTTTTTTAATCTTCTCTTTTCTTCTTTTTTTCCCCCACCCCCTCCCATTCACCTCCTTCTGCTTCTCTTCTTCTTCTTTTCTTGCAATTTTTTCCTGCAGTCCGGCATGGGCGTCACTTTTGCTCGAGCCTCGAGCTCCGCTTCTTTCGAACAGATAGACCTGAATGTATGTTGAAATAAATTAATTTTATTGATCAATTTGATCAGAAAAAAAATAAGATTAAAAATTTGCTTTTTCTTCTTCTTCTTTTTATATATATATATATATATAAATTGTATAAATGTTGGATTTAAATCGTTAATGGAGAAAAAAATAATTAGCATCTATTTAGATAAATATAAAATGATAAGTTACAGCTTTACAATTGGCACGCTCGAACGGCGTAGATCACAGATATTATTGCGTCATGATCAAGCATATCTTGGATGCCTCGATTGAAAACAACAATGGATGATTTTAAAAATTTCTTCATTCGTTTTGAATATATTTCTTTGGAATATCCTAATTGAACGTAATATTATATTTATTTATTTTTACACGAATGATTCTTACGTTTTTAAAAATAAAATTGCAAATTTAATGAAAAATTAAATTTAAAAAGAAAAAAATAAAAACGTATCTATGATCATGTACATATATTTAATTGTAAGATGATTAAACGAAAACTCGTAAAAGCGTTATCACTGACATTTTTCTTCCTTTCATTATCGTTAAAAAACATTTGCCATTATTGATAAATAAATAAACAACAGCAGATATATTGTTTAATTTTTACAACAAAATTGTGAATAATTTCAAGCAATAATTTTAAACTTCAATTAGAGGATTATAAAATCGAAAAAAAAGAAAACAAAGAAAGGAAAAAAATATAATAATTTCATTTCATTCGAAATGTAAAATTTCGCAAAAAAAAAAGAAGAAAAGAAGAAAAATAAAACGGACGAGTCAATTATCCGAGAATAAAAGAAAGAAAGAAAAAAAAAAAAATAAAACAGAAAATTTTCGTATGATTAAGGGTTATTTCGATGGAACTGTAAAACTTTGTTATTACTTTAAAAGAATTAAACGATTATACGAAATATTTATTATATAAATCGAAAAATATTTCGATTTACGATATTTTTTAATATCATAACCAATGTCACAAAAGACCAACCGGTATCGAGCGAATTACTGTTTGCATTAAATCGAACGCATAATTAATTTGATTAATTGAAAAGTACAGTGAAGTGAAATGAGTGAGAAGCAGGTATTACCTAACCCGATAGTATTTATACTGCTCGTTCGCGCGTCCTTAATTTTTTTTCTCTCTCTCTCTTTTTCTTTATCTCTCTACATCTCTCTCTCTCTCTCTCCCTTTTTTAACTATCTATCTAGATGGTTGTTAGGCTTGGTCGACGGAGAGCTAGATAAACGAGAAAAGGAAGGAAAAATGGACACAGGGACGAACGAAGTGAAAGACATAAAAGATGAATATGGCTATTGCTGGCCAAGCAGAGTTAGCAAGCAGAGTGCTAGCGACCACTTACGAAGCTTCATTTCTTCTCTCCTTGTGAATAAGTTTCAAGGAGGAGAAAGAGAAAGAGGAGGAAGAGAAAAAGGAGAAGGAGGAGGTGGAGGAGGTGGAGGAGGAGGAGGAGATGGAGGAGGAAGAATAAGAAGAAAAAGAGGAAGAAGAGAAGGAGGAGAAAGAAGAGAAGAAGAAGAAAGAGGATAAGGAGGAGAAAGAGGAGAAGGAGGGAACGTCCTCCTTCGATGCTTTTGTGTGTGTGTGTGTGTGTGTGTGTGCTCGCGTATATGTGTGTATGTTTGTGTGCGCCAAGGAAAGCGTACCGGCATTCCGATAGACTCCAATGCCGTACATCGTTCTCATTGACATAACGAGTAGGTGAGTATCATGGCACGCTTCTAGACTGGTTTCTATCGTAGTCGTACGGGTCAATAGTATCGATAGAAATCGACGAAGATATGTCACGTAAAAGAAATGAAGAAAAATCTTTATATAAAATTGATGACTTTAAATATTTTTATATTAGAGATATATGTAAATATACGAAAGTACGATCTAATATTATTTATTTTTCATTATTATCGACTCAAATAAATAATAATATATTTATATATGTATATATTCGTACTGTACGAATATTCAAATTAATCAATATATATCAAATGATCTTTGTATTTATATTATTTTTAAAGGAAATTGTATGTTTAATTCTGTAATAGTCATAATAAAAAGAAAAATATAATAAAAAATATAATAAAATGAAAGTTATAGAATAAAGGTATAAAGATGGTTATGATAAAATTATTACAAAAAGATGAAAATAGAAATGAAAAAGAAGAAAATAATAGAGACTATGTAAGAATAAGAAATTATACTATTTGTTTTCTTGTCTTTTATATATATATATATATATATATGTATATATGTATGTATGCATTTTTTCATTGGAAAAATAAAAAATATCTCGAGTGAATATGCTTAAATTATTTTTGATTAATTCATATTTACTTATGTAAATATTAAATTAATTTCTTTTCGTATTTCCTTTTTATAATAACGATGATCGTATATTCAAACGAAAATATATACGTATCTGCTTACTTATTACTTAGTCACGCAAACGACAGATAATTACAAGCATGCAAGAATCTTTTTATATGAAGATAAAAGTTTATATATTCAGACATAATCATTTTTGATTCTCAAGTATCATTCGATATTATATGCGAGAAAAATGATTTGGCCCGAAGTTATGATAATGGAAAAACTGTCTTGTCTTCCTTCGAGAAAGTTCATTCTTAGTAGTTTCATTGGCAGGTTCGTTGCGATCGTGCAAAAGGAATCATGAAAACTTTCGCTCTGCTCGTCGTAGACATAGGTATGTAAGTATCTACTACTACGTATCTCCTTTTTCTCTCTCTCTCTCTCTCTCTCTCTCTTTTCAGAATATATAAGTACTTTCTACATAGTTCCTCGTTGTCTACCATCCAAACAGCTAATTTTATATTATCCGTGTATATTTTACTTACTTTGAAAATATTTAAAAAAATGAAAAAAAAAGAATTATAAACAGGAAAAATACTTTTCAACGATGTATAAAATATATATATATATATTTTATATTCTTTCGAATAATAATAATTTACTGGTTATTGATTAAAATCAAAAATTTTGAATAAGAAAATTTCGAATAATTATTTTGAATAATAATATTTACGAAAAAAATAAATAGACATATTTAAATAAATTTAAATAAAATTATAGATGTAGAAAAGAATTGACATTGTATCAAGATAATTTTTATACGTTAGATTTTCTATTATATCTTTAATTTATATCTATAATTTATATGGTTTTCTATTATATCTATAATTTATATCTTTAATTTATATGATATTCGTATTTAAGTTACTTATTATTACATATTCAACCTTGTTCCCAATCAGATGAATTAATTGATTATAACTGCTTATGTAAAAACATAGTGTAACTATCAGTTTCCTAAATCGTATATATACGTATCTGCATATATATTTCAATGTAATAATACATAAATAACAATGATATAAAATTCCAATTGAAAATACATTGATATAATATATTTTTATGAGTAAAATAGAATGGAGAATTATTGATTTTATCTTTTCTATTTATTTTCTTAATTTATTATTATTTTTACTTTTATTCCTTTATATTCTCTTTTTATCGACTCTTATTCTTTTCTTCTTGTAAAAATTGTAAAAATATAGTTTTAAGAAAGAACGTATATAGACTCAAGGTTAAATTATTATAGTAAATATACGATGAAATTTTCGAGTAGAAAAGTAGACGCTAATTGATGGTCGTCTTCGATCGTTCGCATATACTGTTCGCTCATACTGTTTCGTATATTCGAAAGGAATATCGAGAAAAAAGAGAGTGTAAACTGTACTGTTTCTTGGTAGAGATCATCAATCAGAAATCGATAGAAAACATTTTATTCGATATTTTATCGATCCTTGTAGTCGATCAGAAAAGAATTTTCTTGAATTACGCGCAGGAAGTCTTACTGATGTTTTGCAATTCTCACGAACTCGATCATAAATCTTAAAAATGAGATATCTGAAATGGTTCTGGATCATTTAGAGATTAGAAAATTTGTCATACGCGTTAATATCAGGTATTAGAGTTTCGATTGATTCTTTGAAATTTTTTTTTTTTTTTTTTTTTTCTTTTAAACGAATTTTAATCAAATCGATTGGATATATGACGAATGTCGTAAATAATGATAAGCGACAAGAATAAAAATATTTCGATAAATAAAAAATACGAAAGATTGAAATTCTTTTTCTATATATTTTATATTTCGAGAAATTTCACAAGAGGCGTTAAAAAAATTTATAGATCTATGCAAAATTTATTCGACAGATAGATATGTTATTTCAAGCGTTAATATACCAGCTTGAAATATTTTAGAATATTTATAAGAAATATTAAATCGATATATACATATATATCGATTCAAAAAAGTTCGATATCGTTGAAAAATATATAAAAAAAAACGAATTAAGCAGATCGATTAGAAACTGAAAGCAAGTGTAAAATATTAAAAAAAAAACACACACAAAAAAAAGAAACAAAAAAGAAAATAATAATAATAATAATAACAAAAAAAAACGAAAAGGAATTCTTTTATTACTATCAGATTGAGTTCGTTTGATTTTGATTCCCGAAAAAAATTCTCGTCACTTCGGAAAAGTACCGTTGAGATACACAAGTGCGCACGCGCTCGTTCTTAATTCCCGCCCAAACCAGACGGAGATATGAACGCGCGCTGGATTCCTGCGGAGAAACCTTCGTGCCACAGGCATTCCGTAAAGAATTCATTCCTCGTGCTTCTTTCTTACTAGAACTAAATTTTTATAGAGAGAAAAAGAGAAGAAGAAGAAGATGAAAAAAGGAAAAAGTAATTGCTATATAGAGCGTATGAAGAATAAAAGTAAAAATAATATTATAGAAATCGAAGAAAAGATTTCACTATAAAAATATATTATTATATATCAATATAGTTTTAATTTGAATTTTATATGAATTTTTTCATTTATTATTACATCGTAATACATATGTAATATATATATGTAATATATATAATATAATTGTCATTATAATATATTTGTAACTAAACTTATTATATTGTTTATATTCTTATATGCATATTAAACAATATATATATATATATATATATATATATATATATATAATGTAAAATAATAATAGATAACACAAATAAAATAAAATTCAGATTAAAAGTATAATAATCTAAAATCAAGGATTAAATAATATTTATTGATATTAAAGAACTTGTAAAAGTAACAAAATTAACAATAAGATAAATATAATACATCGCGTAATAAAATAATAAAATAAAATATACGAAACCGATAGAGAGAGAGAGAGAGAGAGAGAGAGAGAGAGAGAGAGAGAGAGAGAGAGAGAGAGAGAGAGAGAGAGAGAGAGAGAGAGAGAGAGAGAGAGAGAGAGAGAGAGAGAGAGAGAGAGAGAGAGAGACTGAGGAATCTCTTTCCTTTTCCATTTCAGAATAGTAAAGATTTGTAATTCGTGAAAAATGTTTAAATACCTCTATGGTCGTTGCGATATATCGAAATTCCTTGCGCGCCACGATACTTCGTTCGTACGGAGATAGAACGGCCGCGATAAGAGCGCGGATGAAAGTGATCTCTGACGCTCCAGGAAATGTTGCAGAAATCGACCGAGCGAGCGAGCGAGCGAGCGAACAAGGGAAAGAGAGAGAGAGAGAGAGAGAGAGAGAGAGAGAGAGAGAGAGAGAGAAGGAAAATCGCAAGGAACGCGATAATAATAAAATCGAAAGGGACGCTAGATAATCGTTTCTCATAACTACAAATATTGCATTCTGTTTTCTAAGATATTATATTTACGTAAAACGGAAATATAACCTTGCAACAGAGAGAATGAGATAGATAGATAAATAAATACAAAGAGATAGGGATAGAGAGAGAGAGAGAGAGAAAGAGAGAGATATTAGTATGTATAAAAGGAAATCAATGTTTAACGATATAACGAATGGAAGTATATATGTAATTAGATATGTATAACGAATAATAATTGATTATTCGTAAAATATAATAATGAATTGTGATTGTAATAAGTTCTTCGAAATATTCTTTACATAATAAAAATGAATATATCTGAAGTATCGATTTATCGATTCAAGTTCTTCACATTCATTCCAATATTATTGAATTGGAATCATGTAACGCATGATCGTTAGTAATTATTTTTCATATTTTTTCTTTCTTTTTTTTTTTTCCCCCAAAAGAATATATTCATTGAAATCGATCAGACGAAACAGCGTATATATTTTATAAATAAAAAGAATATATACTTATAATTATTATCGACAGAAAAAAGATGAAAGAAAAAGAGTGAGTAAGTGAGAGAGGGAGAGAGAAAAAGAGAGATAAAGAAAGAGCGAGAGAGAGAGAGAGAGGGAGAGAGAGAGAGAGAGAGAGAGAGAGAGAGAGAGGATAACCTGCACATTTCCCAACATTAAACGTAAACAATGATATCACAGTGTAAATAAATAGTTTTGTTCATTCTTACCTTGTATAGGTCCACCTAGATTTATAGCCAGTCGGAGTAATATATATATATATATATATATGTATATATATATATATATATATATATATATATATATATATATATATATAAAAGGAAGGGAAGCTGCGATACTTCGAAGAAAAAAGGAGGAATAAATCAAAAAAAAAAAAAAAAGAAAGAAAGAAAGAAAGAAAGAGAAAAAAAGAAAAAGACAGACGTCCTTTCCCCTCCTTTCCCCTCCTTTCCCTTTCTAAAGTAAACGTCGAACGTCTCGACGACAACTCATGTCGTCACACACGTTGAGAATCGAACTGCCGCTTGGATACTGCCGCCTTCGTATAAGTCCCTCGTAGTTCAGTGCGCGGCCATTTTGGTAACGCTCGTGTATTTCTTTACGAAATAATATAACAATATATTGTTTTTCATTTATACGTGGCTACGTATTGACACCCTAAAAAATAATAGTGTTTGTCGATGGTTAACGAAAATAATCGTTTGTAAAATCACGAAACTTTTCGCTGCGCGATATCTCGAACGTAATAATCTTTACTCACGTAAAAATCGAGAACGAATACGAGATAGATAAAGATAAATAAAAGGAGAAACGAAGAGGAAGAGAGAGAGAGAGGGAGAGAGAAAAAGAGAATAAAAAAGAGAGAGAAGATCACACGACGGGATCTCGTCTCGGACTGACTGCTTTTGCTGTGTCGGAGAACGAGAACTTTTCCCCTGCCCCCTCCTCATCTTCTCATCCCCCCTTCTTCTTCCCCTTCTTTATTAACCACCTTCTTATTCTTCTTCTTCTTCTTCTTCTTCTTACTCCTTCTCCTCTTTCTCTTTCTTCTTATCTTTCTTTTCGTTCGCCTTTTCTCTATCCTCTATCCCTCCTTTTTCTCCCTCTCTCTCTCTCCCTCTCTCTCTCTCTCTTTCTCTCTCTCTCTCTCTCTTCTTTTTCCAACTCGTTAAAACTTACGTTCGCTGTATTCTGTCTATGCTTACCTGCCGTAGCAGCTGAGCTTATCCCATCATTCTGCTAACGAAAGAGAGACTCTCTCGCGTAAGTAAGTACACATAGTCAGAAAGGGTCTCCCTCTCATAATACTCGGCAAGTTACTATATACATATGCATATATTCATACATGCATATATATACATATACGTATATACGTGTATGTATACATATATAAATATGTATGCATGTATGTTTATATGTTTATATGTTTGTATATATGTATACATGCATGTATGTAAGTATACATGTATGTAAATATATATATATATATATATGTATGTGCGCGCACGTGTGTTTGTGTGTGTGTGTATAATATTCTCTTATTCAGCGTTGAAAACAAGCACAGAAGAAACGTGCCCACCGATGTCAACATCCTCCTCCTTCTTAATCTCTTCATGAGTGAATATGACCAAGATATATATATATATATATATATATATATATATATATATATACACATTTATATAGATTATTGTTACTTAAATTATGGTGTCAATTGTGAGTGAAAATTTTTCTCATAAAATGGAAAAGAAAAAAGGAAAGAAAGAAAGAAAGAAAAAAAAGAATCATTTGCCACTTTTGGAACAATGAACCGTACCCAAGTGATCTTCCTCATTGTTGTTGTCTTGTCGCAAAATTCACTTGTGTATCGTGATCCCATTCGTACTATGACAAAACACGGTTGGTTCCGTTTAAATCGTTCGTTGCGTGGTGATCGTGGGAACGATAGGATGGTTACGAAGAGAAAGGCCGTTTTCTCATGTAAAAGTGAAATGAAATATTAACGTTTCGAAGGAACGCTTCCTTCGTTATTTTGTTTTCTTCCATTTCTTTTCTTTTTCTTTTTTTTTCTCTTTTTCTTTTTGCCTTTTCTTTTTTCGTTTTCTTTTCCCTTTTCGTTTTATTTTTTCTTTTTTTTTTAATTCGGGAATTTTAGTAAGTAACGAAAAGAAACAAAAGTCAGAGAAAGAAAGAGAGAGAGAGAAAGAGAGATAGAGAAAGAGAGAGAGATAGAGAGAGAGATAGATAGAGAGATCGCCTCCTAAGTCGACCTTTAGCAGGTGTAAAATGGTCGACATGAGAATATGTAAATTGAAGGTCGTATCGCGGATGGGACATCCTTGAAGCGTGACTTTCGATATATCTACATACATGTGTGTACGTAGATATGATTATTTATATATGTGTATATATATATGATTATTTATATATGTGTATATATATGATTACTTATATATGTGTATATATATATGATTATTTATATATGTGTATATATATGATTATTTATATATGTGTGTATATATATATATATATATATATATATATATATATATATATATAAATCTGTTATTTACGATGAGGAAGAAAAATGAGATCGATCAAAAATATAATCATTTCCTTTTTTTTCCTCTTCTTTTTTTGTCTTAATATAACGTCAATTCTGATTTATTAATATGGTGGATGATAATGATAATTGATGATTACATGATTATCATGTAATATAATCTCTTTATTTTTTTTTTTTTATATTATTTTTTTCTTTTGTTCTTTTTTAATATGTACAAACTATAATCAATAATTGATAATAATCATCGATGCTCGAATGAAACTGGAAATGGATTTGAAAAGAAAAAAAAAAGAAAAAGAAATATCGAGACGATGACGACGATTATTAATGTAGGAATAAAAGGTTAGGGTTATCTCACCGTAATTTTCTTTAATGGATATTACTTATTATTATAGTTCAAACGAAACCGAAAATATATGCATAAATATAAAACATTGATAGTGATAATCAATGTTTCACATGAAATATGATTTATGAATTGGTAGCTGACGTGTCCCTTGGTTTTTAATGAACCACCAACGCGTATCTCTTAGGCGGAGTTTGCGCCACACTTAATTGTGAATATGTACTCAATATCCTTGAACCGCGAGCAGTATGCGAACGCTATCGCTCGTAAAGATGTTACTTCATTCCCGAGGAAATTGCACAGAATAAAAAGGATGTTCGACTAGCCGATGAGAAGGTGTCACGTTGTTATCGACAATGCATCTTTGCCTCTGTAGTAAACGAACTATCGATGATGGGAGTGGCTCACTTTAAATCTTTGATTTATTCTCATACGTTATACGTATAATATTCTAATACGAAGGCTTTTACTTTCGATAAGATATATCGTTATGTAGGGTTTGTTTTTTTTCTTTTCATTTTATTTTTTTTTTAAATCGTTGTATACGTTCTTCTTTTTCTTTCCTTTTTAAAATTATCATATAGTTTCTTTTTCTGTTTCTTTTTTTTTCCTTTATATATATATATATATATATATATATATATATATAAATTATAAATAAAAAAAAAGGTTTACTTAAATCTATACTAATCGAACAATCCACAAGAATATTTATTCTTATGCGTTTTCCGAGATCGCGAGTTACGAGTTTTCAAATAAAGTATGTTGCTGAACTCGCTTGTAACTCGTTAGGAAAAAAAAAAAAAAAAGAAAGAAAAAAGAGGAAAGAATCTAGCTCTGAACGTTGTGTGCACCGATTTTCCGATTCAAGTATGTCGGCTCGCATGTTCGACGTATTACTCACGAAAGAAATGTTCCTCGTTGACTTTCATATTATGTATAATGCAAAATAAATTTAATATACATAGATCGATCGATTAGGTTTCTTTTAGATCGGTTATTTTAATTCTAATGAAATAATATACAATCGACAAAGATCTTAATCGAACTTTAACGAATTAATATATATCAGAGAATCTTATTTTATTGATTGTATCGATCGATCGAAGAACAATAAAAGCACGTGCTTTATTATAATCTTTCAACTTTATAGCGATTAACGATTCATTCATTGATAATTCTTATTCTTAAAATACATTGCAATCGATTCGTTTTCCCATTACTAAAACAATATCGATCATTTTATTACTCATAAAAGAAAACAAAAAAAGAAAAGGTACTTATGTATAACTCTTAGAACAATTTTTCTCTATAAGATTATCAACCGATTTATAGTATTCTTTCTTTTTTTTTTTTTTTTTTTTTTTTCATTATCAAACTATAGAAGAAAAAAAAAGAATTTTCTTCGAAAGTAGAAAAAATTGTTCTACGAAAGCAAAGATTAATAAGTAGATAATATTAATTCGTATCGAATTAAAACTTAAACACTCGATAATTGAAAATATAAAATATATCAAATACAAATAGCCTTTTACATATTTATTTGTTTTGGAAATAACAATTTTACCTAAAATATCGATTTATTGATCGGATATTTAAGTATTCATTGAATATTCATATTTTATCTTAAAATATTTATAGATTAAGGAAATTTTACTATATATACATATATATATAATAATCAAATTCATAAATAGTGCCTTTAAGATAGATTTAGATTTAGCAGACGTATGGCTAAATTTTATAGGATGGGTCAAAGTTTTTTTGGTTTCTGAACGGATCAAAGGTTTTTTATGTGATATTTAAAAAAAAAAAAAAATCGATTAACCTCTTTTCGAGTTAAATTCGTTTATTATTATTTCCTCATTTTATTTTTATTCGTTTCTTTTTTTCTTGTTCACTTTTCTATTTTTAAAGATGAACGATCTGGAAGGTACGCGTCTTATGCGTCTCTCGGCATGCCAGAAAAGCGAGCAAAGAAGGGGCAAAGAGATCGTAAAGTATATTCGAGCACGCGCTCGATTAGAAGCGAATGGGAAGGACAAAAGCTGTAGAATAACATTATATATACAAACTATGGACAACGTAAGTACACGCTATGGGGGCCGTCCTCGAAGCAAACTAGGGAGAGGCCACATTCCAAGCCATGGAGAAAGCCTCTTCGCTAACGAGCGCACACAGCGGCGCAAAAGTTGTGCACGAACGGAATAACATGTGATCCGTTAGTTCATGCCTCATAGTAGGGATGTGTTCGATCGATCGATCGATCTTGATCCATTGAACGATCGATAATGTCGCTCGTTCTACTCAAACTTCATTTTTTGATATGTTAATTAAATTAAAAAAAAAAAAAAAATATTTAATAGACTATGAGTATTGATATATTATCGGGCTAATTAAAAAAGAAAAAGAAAAAAAAAGAAGAGAGATAAAGAAAGAGAAGAAGATTGAATAATAATACGAGAAAGTATTATCATTGAAAGATATAATTGATTTTAATCAAATTATTTTATTGATTTCGATCGATCTTTTTTTTCTGCCCCCCTCCCACACATTTTTTTTAAAGTCTCGTTTTTCTTAATTCCGATTATTTGTATGTTTATTAAATGTTCGTATCATTAACCCAGTTTTATTATTTAAATGATTATTAATTGTAATTGTTAAATCTAATATCTTTGTTATATCGTAATATGCGTATAGTGCTGAATAATATCGATCAGTATTTTGATTTGGTCATCATTATCAGTATTGAAAGGTCTTACTGAACGTTATCGAGAAAATCTTCAAGGCTAAAATTCCCAACACTAAACATTGCGAATCATTTCTTAACAATTTTATCAACTAACGTATTATTTCTGTGAAAAGCAGGAATATTTTTTTTTTGCTATATGTATTGTATCTTTGCTTTTTCTATAATAAACAAAAAAAAAGTATGAAATTTCGAAAATACACTTTCGATCGTCTTAAACGAGATATAAAATCGAGATAAGTGACTAAATTAAAAAAAAAAAAAAAAACCACTTTCTACATCTCTGATGTTATCAATGATTACGTAATTAATATTATAAATTTGCTATATTTTTTTAAAAATCAATATTCATTACTATTTTGTTAAATTATTTAAATTCATTTTATATATCGTATTATTCACTATTATTTTATATATTTACGATTGAAATTTCCATTAAATTATTATTAATGTAAATTATTAATTATTTTATTATTTTGATTTTGTTCTTTTTTTTTTAGCATCTTAGATTAATTAAATAATTGAGTATAGAATTTATTTTTATTTTTTATATTTCAGTTCAAATATTTGAATCGTTATTAATAAATATCAAAATTTTTATTTAATAATCACTGAATATTACGAAACATGTTGAATAATATCGCATGATTTTATTATTCATCGATGTTAAAAATCTGAAACGATTAATTTCGAAAATTTCATTCTATATAGATTTTCTAGCACTCACTGTAATTTTTTGAGCTTGTTTTATTAATAAGATTGTCCTAAATCAATACACTATCACACTATTATAAATATTTACTATAGAATATTTTTCTATTTTATTTCTTCATTATGTCATAGATAATATCCAAGTATTAAACAACAATATATCCACTGTCACTAGAATTTATTCTCTCGTATTATTCACTATTATATATCCTAAGTACAAATAAAATAAGTTTGAATTTTATAAAATATTAAAAGGGTAAAATTTTTCCATACACTTACTTCGACTTTTTTTTTTTTTTATAAATTGTACATGTATAATTACAATTATATTTTGTAAGTTTCAATTCTTTGTCTCGTTGTTTTACTTTCTGATACGATCATTTCTCTTCGAGTTACAAAAATATACTGTGGACAATCAGTGTTTAATGGTAAAGAGAGGGTAACGCGCATGTCCTTTGTGAAAGGGGAAAGATATCCCCTTAGACGTACGATATAAAGGTAAGAATAATAAACTAAATTGCTGAGACGGGACATCTGTTTAATTACTTATGTATAAATCGAATCTTAGAAGAAAAAAAGTAGTAGAGTGTAAAGATATTATTGGAAGGGTTAAATTGCTAGGATTTTCTTATATTTTTACAACTTCTCCCATAAAATATTTTCTAAGAATTATCAGAGGGTCTTATAGCCGTACTATAAACGAAGAAATTATATTTCAGGGGTTTCAATACATAGACGATTAATAAAACTCTGACAGAAGGGACAATGACTTTGAAAGAAATAGATTACTTCGAGAAACATTCTAGTATTCTTAATGAAAAGTTATTTATGTTCCTTGGTTTATTGTCCTATCAGAAATCACCGAAAAAATTGTTACGTGTTCGTTTGTTAAATTTTCTTTTAGCATTTATTATTTTTATACAGGTAAATAATATTATGTATCGATATAGTATATATAGTATATAATATGTACGTATATTATTATCATGATATTTAATAATGGGACTTTGTAGTATTCATGAATGATTTATGAATGAACAAAAGTTGATTCGTGTAGAAGAAAGATTTGGCCTTTATCTTTTTGAGGTAGACGATTTTAAAGAAAATAAAAATCCACATTGCACAGAATTTTAAATATAATAATAATAATAATTATATAATTTTTAATATTTCATTTCAAATAAAATATTAAACTATGTATGATTATGAGTAACTTCAACTTTTCGAGATGATTTAAAAATATATCCCATTGTGCATAAAAAAACTAAGCAAAAAGTGGAACGATTTTTAATCGATTTAACCTCAAAGAGTTATAGGTATATATATAGATATAATATCAAAATTTCTTTCTTTTGTGTATGTATAAATTGATAAAAATAATATTAGTTTTTAGAGTTGTATCTTTTATATAATTTGGAATCAAAAAAACGATTTAAGATGATCGTCAAATTACTTCAAACGTTCCTTCCGACCATATGCTTTTCGATTTGTTATTATTATAATCTTATTCATAATTATGCAAAGGTTTGTTCGGAATTATTTAATCATCAGTATTTAATTTTTAAACGTTTGAACGAGTTTTCAACGATGTAAATATAATTTTAAAGATGAAGTTAATAATAAATTATATTAAAAGCGATTGGAAAGAGTTAAAGGACGAGGATGAATTAATTATAATGAAAAAATACGCGAATGAAAGTAAACTATGGTCGATGTTGATCTTAAGTGAGTATAATAGAAATATAAAATATTATTTTAATTTTCTATCATCAATGGTGATATAATTTGACCAAAATATTATACATATATATATTCTATATATATTAGGTTTTTCTTATGTTTACATCATTGCTTTAATATTTCCATCTATCTACAATCTCCTCTATATTTTTCGTACTACTGAGAAGACAAAATTTATATTACCAATACGTATAGATATTGGTCTAATAAATATCAAGTTTTACTATATCATGCTTTTGGTGGAATTCATTACATTATTCATCGTATGTACGATAGGAGTGGCTAACTATTCATTGTTCATATCAATTTTTCAACATGCTTTTGGTTTGTTCAATATTGTTTTGTAAGTAATTAATCTAGCACATTTTTAAATAAATTCACGATTAATGGTCGAGAATTTGTTTAATAGGGAGAATATGTTTTTTTAATATTTTAAAGGATAAAATTAGATAGTCCGTTTAAAATAGATTTGGATTGTTTGCGACAGAAAAAGATTTTTAAATCGCAGAATATGGAATACGATTGGATTATAACTATTATAAGGAACTATGAGAAAGCCATTAGGTTTGTATTCAATGGAAATCATTATAATTTTTGAACAATATTTAACGTGAAATTTTTAATATATTAATTTTTAATATGTTCTCTTAAGATTTGTTGATTTAATAAAATTCGTATTTGGATCAACTTACTTAATAGAAATAACATTGGGATTGTTTTTTATCATTATAGATTATCTTTATGTAAGTGGACGTATTGTATGTGTATTATATGTCTTAAAATTTTTTAATAAGATTTAATCTAACGCAACATTATTTATGTTATAAAAATCAAAGCTGTTTCAGATTTTTGCTTTGAAAAGTACAATTAGCGAAATTATTCCCGATTGTATCTACATACTTTCAAGTCTCCTTTTGATATACGTTTACTGTTATTCCGGACAAATGTTAATAAATTATAACAGTGCTGTATTTACAAAATGGTAAGTACGATATAAGTCAAACATTTATACAATTAAATTAGATTTATGAAGTTTTAAATACGTATACGTAAACCATCCGTGTAGTTGTCAAGTACCATTTTATGTGTTGTCGATAAAGACTCAAAAAATATTGCTTATACTGTTATTGCAAATTATGAGACCGTGCAATTTTTCAATAAGAAGGATTATTATAGCATCACACGAACTTTTCGCCAAAGTAAGTGGCAATTTATTAATCATTTATTTCGTTAATACCAACGTTAACAAAAATATTTTTTAGTTAATACAGACTTCTTTTTCCTATGCGATGTTATTTTATCATGTTCTTTGAATAACATAAGACAAAATGGGACATGATAATCAATTTAGATAGAGAAAAATTCTTCAATAAGAATTTTGTAATCTTTGATGTAGTAATTGTAGAAAACGTAGTGGCTATCCATTATGCATATCAACATCTATATTCAAAATATAAATCCAAATGAGAATTTCTTAATTTATGATTAGTGATCGATTCGATGTATCCTCGATTTAATCGGAAGTAAATATTTTCGTTTACTAGTTAAAAAAAACAAACCCTTACGGATAATTTGAGAATTATGTATATGATTCGTACGATAGTCGTTAATGAATAAAATGTTTTGCTTGAAAAATTGTTGAAATAAGTTAAATATGTATCAAGGTTACGATTATGTACGGTATTAATCGATAAAAAATGATTCATAATTAATGGATATATCTTTGAGATTATTTATAAAAAATTCCAAAATTCCCTCCTCTATTCGTTTTATCTCTTTTCTAATCAATATCGATTTATAATTATTCATTCATTTTTATAAAAAAAAAAATATATATATATATAAGGCATATATTTTTTTTTTTATTAAAGCGGATGTTTATGAGACAGACTATTTATTGAACTTTTTTTCCTATAACAATGGTAAGATAAAAATAATTAAAATAATTTGAAAATTTTCTGAATGCCGTTTATTTTAATCACCATGGAAGAAGATACTAAATTTAATATTTAGCGTGTAAAAAAATAGTATAAAAGTTTATATTTAACGTGCATTATATCTTTAATAGGCTTTTAGAAATATTATTAACACGCATCATTTTGGACCCTGATGAAAGAATATTGGCTTTTTTAGAATGAAAAGTTTCAAAAAAATATCTTTACTTTTCATAAGAAAAGTTTTTCGAAAAGTTTCAATGAAATCGATCCGACCTTTTTCGTGAATTCTTACTGTTAAAAATTTTGTTCATTCAATCGAGGATCGTTTTAAAAATAATCTTTCAATTCGTTTGAAATTAAAAAGGAAAGAAAAGTAACATTAGCAGATTCTAAAAAAATATATCTAAAATTTTCCGATAAATCGATTCTTTTGATTATCAATATAAAAATTATTTGTATGATAAAATAGTTGATCATTTGAAAATTTATAATTCGCACACTTTTTGCAATGATAAATGAAACTTCGTGCAAAAAATTTTTTTCATATTTCGTTCCAATTAACTAGTAGCTACAAATATAATAAAAAAAAAAAGTTTACGCGAACGATATACAATCACGCGCATATTAAAGATTTTCACGAAGAATATGTACGGTCACATACGAATATATTCAGAGAAAAGACATTTCTATGCGATTCTAGCTAAGAACTGTCATAATTGTGTCGCAAGAATTCATTAACAAGATGTTTGTTAGCGCGTGGAAGTACAATGGTCTTAAGAGAGGGAGAAAGTATGTGACCCTTTTGCGATGAGAATGACAATGTAATAAAGTTGTGTCCTTAACTGGGTAATATACTTTCCTTTAATTCTTTTCATCTCTCTCTCTCTCTCCCCCCTCTCTCTCTCCCCTCTCTCTCTTTGTTTGTTCCTTCATAAAAAAAAAAAAATTTTACATTTTCATTATCCATGAAAATAATCGACGAACATTGATACTTACGTTAGTCCATCGAAGTCATTAGAAATTCTTTTAATTGAGAAAACTGAAAAAAAAGGATGGGTTTTATTATTCAAATAAAAATCTTCAAATCGAATCATCGGATCTTCTTTAAAATATAACATCATTGTCATTATTATTATTATTATCGTCATCAAGTAGTACATCAACGAGAATAATAAAAATAGATGAGGGTGTATGGCCGCGAGGCAAAAATGTCACTGAGATTTTCCGATACGAATAAATTCGCGAGAAAAGTCTTCAGTCGGTCTCTATCCGAAATATCTTTGATCGTTGTTATTATTATTGTTTTTATCGTTGTCGCATATATATTGTTGCGAACGAGCTTAGGAATGTTTCGAGAGAATGTTCGAAGAAAATAGATTGTTTCTAAGAACTTAAGGAATTTCTTTACGAATAATAATGAATGATTTTTATATAACGATACCTTAATCGTTACGAATGAAATTATTATAGAAATCCGATTGTATATGGTACTATTGTAAATAGTTGAGAAAAAAAGAACTTATTCTGTAAACTTTCCTATGCGAGTGTTCAACAATATATAGACGCTTACAATGAGATTTGCCATCAAGGAAATTGCGTTTTCAAGTTGAAACGAACATTAACGAGAACAAAATACGAAAAGGCCTATGCTCTGGAAGATACTGAAAAGCGTACACTATTGTAGCGCTTAGGAACTCTGTTTTTTTTTTCTTTCTTTCTTTTTCTCTCTCTTTCTTCTTCTTCTTCTTCTTTCTTTTTTTTATTTCTTTTCTTTTTTTCTTTTCCCTTCAATATTTTTGTCTCTAAAGTCTTTGCTCGTTTCTCGTCGCGCACACCAAGAGGAAGGAGATCCATCGATCGTACAAACGTTAAGCGTAATAAAAAAACCGCAAGATGTCCTACGGATATTTAAGCACGATCATCAAGACACGACGCATTTTTCGGTGTCCTTTTGAGCTTGATTTGACGAAGAAGAAGATGGTTGAGTCCGTTTCCGCGCGCACGCAACTGCATCATTTGGTACGTAAGAAATACGTACACCACCGTAAGCTCTTCTAGGTGGTAAAGCGTATGCTGCGGCCTCGTCAGAACTACTAGAAGAACTACAAGTCGAACAACAACTTTCAGCATCCTCTGCCTCGTCCAATCTTGACCTTGACGAACTGGCCACACCTGTTGACAATAATGATAAATATATTTTAATTATAGGCCTCTTTAAGATCGAAAGACAATCTTTATTGATATTATAATTGACAATTTCTATGAAATAAATGGAAATTATAACGCGATTAAATAATAATATAAATTAAATATTTTTACGATAGATTAATGTAAGGAAAATAAGTTTAATAAATCCATTCGAGATTCTCCGTTCAAATTTCATTCTACTTATGCGAATATTAATCTCCTCATTCCCAAGAATTTGAAGAATTTTTGTATAGATATACCCGGTATATATAATTTTAGACAATTCAGGAATTTGCGAACTCCTTGGAATGTCTTTCATAGGCAATGAAGTATATACGCCGGTATTACATTGATTTACAGTAAACCCCGTGTAAAATTTCCATTTATATATGAAGAACGATAGGAATTCGACGCACCCCAAGTCGACGTACTTGCGACCTCCTCGGGTTGCAAACTTCTCGATCGTGGAACGTTCGTCCTGGACAAAGGATTATTTGGTGGTGGAGATGGCGAGGATGATGAATTGGTATCGTTAGCTGGTGAAATAGGGACATTACTAGACGATGGTGTTGCCCCATGATCGTTTGCGTCCAAGTCACCTTGGAATCGCACACGTCGCGACGTAGGCGTCGGTGGATCCGTTTGACTTGTAGCAAGATTCGTTGGCGACATTGGCGATTCTTGTGCTAACGTAATCGTCGATGCACCACCTGCAATACCACCAGAAGGTGGTACCGACGTTGAAGGTGAAGCTCTCAATGTAGGCGCTGGGAGTTCAGGCATGCTTGAAGCGTGGGAAGGTGTACAGTTTTGAACGCATCGAAGTGGCTCCCGGTCCCTCGCTTGCATTAGTCTGCAAATTAGAAATGTTTATAACTTTGGAAAACTATTTTAATATGATCAATCAATTATTTTCTAAATAATTTTGTAAATTATTTTCTTAAATCTAGTTGTACCTGTGGAGGCAATAACCCAAACAAACTTTGAACTTAATTTGCGCATTTCATGATTCATGATTTTTTTTTTTTTTTTTTTAGATGACAGAATTGAAAATGCGTCTTCGAAAAAATCTACCGATTATTATATATAAATGTGATTTCAAAAAATTATACAGTATTTTTTTGAAGTCAAAATTATACATTCTGTATAAATGACAGCTGTTCGAAGTGAACACTTGAAATTTGAAAATTATTTTGAAGTGTACACAATTAGATTTAATTAAGATATAAGATACGTCGTCAAAAAAGTTCTTTCATATGAATCGATTGCTCTTTTTTTTTCTTTTTTTATAGTATTTTTTATATGGACGATCATAAGGAGTTCTTTTCTTTTCTTATTTTTCCTTTTTTCAAAGGATATATCTTCAAAAATCACGACAATCATACCTTCCCAAATCGCTACGATTTTCTTCAGGGTGAGAGCCACGTTCTTGCAACAATCTCTCGAGATTCCTTTCGAGAAGTACCCTATCGAGACCTCCACCCCTAGATCCACTAGTGGAAAATCCCTCCGTTGGGAATTCTGGACTCAAGGTACTCTGTGTTGGGGTTGTCGCAATCGAGGATGAGACCTGCTGATGTTTCCTTGTCAATCTTGGCGAGTTTCTTAGGGATCCTGAAACGTGTCTGGATCCTGGCGGTGGTGGAGGAGGTGGAGGTGGTGGTGGACTCGAGGAACCTTCGCTCGTTGGTACTGTTTGTCTTCTACCTCTATAGAATAAAAAAAGAAGAAGAAAAGAAAAGGAAAAGAACAGTTCTTATTTACAAAAGTATATAAATTTGTTTAGAATTGAAAAGATATTACGATAATCGTTCAATATCTTTTAAATGATCCATTAAAAAGAATTACAAGAAACTTAAGTATGAATTTTTATGGTGTATTTACCTAAGAAAAGATGGCGGAGGTGGAGGACCGGCCGAAGAATCACTCGGAGTCGTTGGTGGTTCTCCTTTACTACAGGCTATACTGCAATAAATAGCACCACGTCTAGGAAGAAAAGGACGGCCTAAAAGTGAGGTACGACAAGTGGCACAGCAAAAGCATGCTTCGGTCGCGTGCCAATGTTGACCTTCGTGTGACATTTGACCTTGGTCAACGCCTATCGGCTCGCCGCAACTGTCGCAATATTCGGCAAAGGAGGCATCGAAACAACGTAGACAATATGGTCGTCCTTCTCTCATAACGTACCTCTGACCACCTAGCTGCAAATGTTTCATTGGTTATGTAAAATTGCATTTAAAAATTACTTTTAATAATTACATTTTAATTCTTTGCATTTGAATGTAGTCGTACAAGCGGCATTACATTTCTATTCACTAGGTCGAATGTCGTCGCAAAAAGAAAAAGATGGCAAAAAATAATTTCGTTATCTATACCGTCATTAGGTTTCTTTTTTGTTCTTTTTAATTTGACAATACTTCGTTTTGAATTAATTGAAATTTTTTTCAACATTCGATCTAATGAATAGTAATGTGATGGCCGCTTGTACGATGGCATTCGATCGCAAAGAGTTAAAAATTGCATTTACAGTCTTTCCAAAGTTCTTCTTTCCTTCTTTTTTTTTTTTTTTTTTTTTTTTTTTTTTTGAATGAAATCCCTGTCAATAAAAAAGAAAGAAACGATGTTCTCTTCATCCCCTTCCCCCAAAGTTTCTGAAGATAAGTAAAAATTTTGTTAAAGACATCAGCCACAATGGATATCAATGTCAAATATAGATATTTGCAATATTTTCAATAATAAAATAATATACTATCACTATCACTTTACTTTGGAAAGGTGATATTTTGAATTGATGAAGAGCTAGAAATTATGTACAATTATGTCATTTAAAAGGAAAGTATATTAGTTATTATTATTATTATTATTATTATTTTTATTTTATATTATTTTATTTGGATTAGAATGAAATCAAAGAAAAAAATAGATCCTCAATGGTATTACCTGTCTATCGCACTCGAGACATGCAAAATGTCTCATATGCCAGGCTCTCCCTTCGGCTTCGGTACATTCGTCAGCTAGAATGATCTCGTCGCAGGCACAACATCGTGGCTTTAATGTTTCAGCGTGATGACGGCCACAATAGAGTCTCCCATCTCGCCAGAAATAAATGAGATCAACGAGGAGTTGACGACAGACGCAACAAACGAAGCATGCAGGATGCCAAAGGGCAGAAGGACCTGCACGACTCGCTGCAACTGCCATCTCACCGGTTGCGATCGGCCTCGAGCATTCTCGGCATCCGCTGGTGTGTGGCCTCTCCAATTGACTCGCATGTCCTCTACCAAGAGCTTCCCGTTTCCGTTGTGCCGCGAAAACTCTCAACTCACGTTTCTCTTCCTCCGAAAGACCGCTACAATATCTGGCTTCGTTATCGTGCGGTGGTAGCTGCTGAAGCAGTTGCTTAACCCTCTCGCGTTCACCGGCACTACCCGTGTACGGTATTTTCTCTTCTGGTAGACTACTGAAGTACAGGTGCACCTATAACATTTCAAACGGAACTGTTAATAACGATACCGTATTAAATTCATGATATATTTGCTTCATCGACGAATAATTATATATTGTATGAAAGTAGATATATAATTAATGATGAACGAACGAAAGAAATATCAAATATAATATAATTGTGATTTTTAATAATAATAAATATGATTTTTATTAAAAATGTATACTTTTATATAAATATAATGTATTTGTGTAGCTTTTATATTTTTAATAAAAATCGTAAACAAATTATGAAAATAATTTAAATAATATATCCTTTTTTTTTTCTTTTGTTCTCTTTAGGATAAATATAAAAATAGAGAAAAGTAAAAGTTAAATAATATAGAAGTGACTCTATTTGTCATTTAGCCTATTTAATTAGCAAAAATGTATATATATATATATATATATATCTTATGTACAATTTAATCTTATCAATTATTTTAAGTAATATAAACTTTTTTAGATAAATATTGTGTAAATAAGAGATAAAAGAAAAAAAGAAAAATTTATTTAACACATTTATAATGAGAAATTTAGCAAAGACGAGTTAACTTATCAATTAAGAATGTAAAAATTGAACTTTGTTGTCAAACAATGTATATTATTTAAAGACAACAACAATTATGTGTTATATATAATGTATTAAGTTCTATCATATTACGATAAAATATTAATTTATTATTTTATCAGATATTATTTACTTTTAAATGGAAATAAAAATTCATTAAATATTAACGTTACATTTTACTATATTATTTATTATCATTTATCTAAAGAGTAAATTAATAATGGTTTAATATATTATTGAATTAATGAATTATTAATATATTACGAAAGAATGAAAGAAAATTATTTCTTAATCAAATATATATGATTTTTGATATATATATATATATCAAAGATATTTGATATATATATATATATATATATATAAGATTTTTGAAAGATCAATGATAACGGTGTAACTTTGACGCACATATTTGAATAAATCAGTATCGATGTTAACGGAACGAAATCGATCCCGCGTAAAAAAGCAGTCTAATCTAATAAGTAGTCGCGCTCGAGGAGCAATTTTCTACGGTGCATTTTCATTCGCGCCCAACTCCTGCAACATCCTGTATAACTATAGAGTATACCGTCGCGGTGGTGTTCTCATGGATTAAATTGCGCTCTCACGGTTTAATGGCCATGCACGCGGCGGTATAACCGATCGTGAAACGAGTACGTTTCAGTCTAGTCCTTTTAAAATAGTAATTAGATATACAAATAATTAAAATGTGAAAATACGTAAGCTAGGATATACATAAGTAGTTACATACATACATATATATATATATATATATATAAATGTATACACACATATACATATATATCTGACTTTTCCCTGTTAGATAAAAAAAAAATGTACGAAGCAAATGACATCATACTCGTGATTGCGATGAAAACTAATCGTTTTATTGAGCCGATGATAAATGATAGTTGTGTATTAGTTAAATGGAAAAAAGATGAAAGGAAAGAAAGGAATTTTTGTGTTATACGTCGGACTCGAGATACCAATCTATCAATCGGAAGAATTAAAAGGTATAAATTTCAAGGACGCGTCCACGCAAAACCTCAACACCCGATGTTTAATACCTTAAGGGATTGATAAAAAGACGAATATGATAAAGAAGAAAATGAAAAAGAGGATCGCCCGGTCGAATGTATATGAGGATGAGATAGGAATCTGTGAAAAGAGATATCCTCTTAACCATTCTTCCTTACCTGGTCAGGCCTCAGGCCAGGCGGTACCCACGTGTATTCTTCGAGTGCGCATCCGCTATCGTCGTCGCTTTGCGAGTGCCTCTGATGATGCATCAGAGCTTCCTGGAGAGCAAGACCAGCCGGTGCCGCTTGCACCGGGCTCTTGAACGGTTCCTGATGGGAGCCTGCCCCGGCACCGCTTTGAAACGCCATTGCCATCGCCATCGGCGGACCCGGGCCAAGGCCCAATCCAGATGGGCCGCTCGTTTCCGTCGATCCTCTTTGATGTTCTTCCCTTGGACACCTGCAGCTTCTGCACACCTTTCTGTAAGAGTGGGTAAATCGTCATTAACAATCGTAACATACTAAGATCATAATTCGTTATTCTTTTTTTCGTTTATCATTTAATTTGTAATCTTTTCGTCTATCATTTAATTTGTAAATTTAAATTGTCTCTTTCATATCTTTAATATTACGAAATAATAATCGATTCTTTTAGAGATATAATAAGTGTTGTTATAAATAAAACATAATATTACAATAAAACGACAATTCGATTTAATATAACATATTGTATAATTTAATTTCTTATCGATTTTACAAGTAGTAAAAAGAAGACAATGGTAGCTCATCATTTCGAATTATCTTTTGAGAAGTAACAAGAGAGATATATCTTTTATATATCTAATAACACGGAATAATAATGGCGTTCATTTAGAGATACAAGTGCCGTTATAATTAAGAAATGTATTATAATAAAACGGCACTTATTTATGTACCAATCTAATATATAATGTATATATAAATTTTTTTTATCAGATATATAACAGATCGTAAAAATATGACAATGATAGTTCACATTATCTTAACGAGTATGTTTCCATTGTATGTGAAACGATACGAAATAATATCTTATCAATATCTTATCAATCATTAAATCGTCGAAAGAGAATTAATTTATATAGCATTGGATTGGCTGATTTTCAATATTTTATAACGAAATATAAATCTCATTAATATAATAGTTTTTATATATTAACCGACCAAACATTATACTATTGAGATTTAATATCGATATATTTAATAAAGATATCAAAAATTCTGATAGTTAATATATTGGTCAATTCAATAATATTATTTTATACAATAACGCGAGTAATTAAAATTTTATTCGTCTTTTAAAGAACGATATAACGATATAATCCAATTTCACAGTTTACTGTCTGTAAAAAAAAGAAAAAGAAAAATAACTCATTGTTAAGATTATATTTTCCTTTTTTTTCTTTCTTTTTTTTCCAGTAAATCTAATAAACATCATCTTAATAAACACCGATTGCTTTTTCACACTTTGTCTTTTCATTCTTATAAACAATGAAAATTAAATGAACATATTTCGATTGGTATTCCGATTGAAAGAATATTTTCAATCGATCGACGAAAGACTTACTCCGTGACATCGTAACAAGAATGCAAGGATCCACACTCGTTGATACGATTGGGCTCGCGACGATCGTTTTCAAAGTTCACCGTGGTCGTCGCGTCATGAGCACCGTTCAAGTATTCCACGCACTTCTCCGTGGGACTGGCACGCGAGGCCGTCAGGGCCGGACAACCGACCATAACACCAACGACATCCTCTTCTTCTACGTCGACGACATCGACGTCGACCTCGTTAGTATCGCCCTTACGATTTCTCAAGAAATCGTCGAGGTAATGTTCACCGTTTGCTGGTAAATCGTAAACGATCTGGGACTGCGACCAACTATTTCCAAGTTCTGACCTTCGACCTTCGACCTCGACGTTCCTATCCTCGGCATTGCCTTTCGCGGTATGTTGTTCGTTCTTTCTAGCGTAAAGTCGTCGAAGATAGGCCTCCTGGTGGCTTCTGGTTGCCCAACAACCACCCTGCCACCATCTCCTGGAACCAAGGACAGTAGCTGTTCGCCTTCTGGCTAAGCTACTCGAAGTCGAGGTACTTGCCTCTGGTCGCACCAACGCGATCAACGCGTTCGACAGCTTCTCCTTCTTCATATCTTTTCTCTCTCTCTCTCTCTCTTTCTCTCCTTCCTTGTTTTCTCACTCGTTTTTAAGATTAATCAGCGTCGAATCGACGTAAGTGAATATTCATCATCATCCGATTTCTTTTTCCGTACATCTCACGTCCTTCGTAAATCGAAGGACGTCCTCCTCGGGAGATCTTCCGACGTTCATCGTTAACCTGATCAATTTGGTAATCCTATCGCGATAAACTTTTGGCGGGAGCTTTCGATTCTTTGCGGTTCATTGGAGCGAGTTACACGTTTTAACAGGAGACTCGATGAAATATGAAGGACTTCGCGGTTATCGGAGGAAAGATGAGGTGGGGATGATACTAGGGCGTTGAAGATGGGTTAAGACGAGAAAGATAAAAGAAAAGAATACGAAGATGAAGCAAAAGATGAAGCAAAAGAAAAAGAAGAAGAAGAAGAAGAAGAAGACGAAGGTCTATAGATGTATTGAGCTAGGGAGTGCAAAAGGGGGAAAGAGAGAAAGAGAGAAAGAGAAACAGAGAGAGAGAGAGAGAGAGAGAGAGAGAGATGGGTCGAGTACGCGCTACGGCGAAAGCACCGACCACGAACGAGCCGGAGGACGAAAGGATAGGGGACTTGGAAAAGGGAGGTGGAGGGCTGGAGGAACGATCAAGAGAGGGAGAGAGAAAGAAAGAGAAGAGAGAGGGGCAAAGGGAGAGAAAGAAAGAGAGAGAAACAAGCAATCTGTACGTATAACCGGTAGTACACATCGGAGATTAACGTTTTAATACGCGGCACTGCTCGTGGACTACAAAGCCGAGCGCCGTGGGTATCTCGACGGCGTGTTGAACGAACAGGAGAAGGAGATGAGGAAGGACAAGCGGGTACAGAGACAGATAGATAGATATAGAGATAGAGACATAGAGAGGGAGAGAGAGAGAGAGTGAGAGAGAGAGAAATGAAAAAGAAAAACAAAATTTCTCTCTTTCGATCGACTTGCTCCGAGAAAAGATCAATTGAATGATCTCTCTCGAGCTGTCTTTTTACTTGAAGGGGGGAAAGAGAGAAAGAGAGAGGGAGAGAGGGCGGGATAGTTGGACGGAGGTAAGAGGAAGAGGTGGAGGAGCAGGAGTAGGAGAAGGAGGAGGAGGAGGAGGAGGAGGAGGGGGAGCAAGGAAAAAAGGATTCTTAGACGAATGTTGTCCGATCACGTTGTAGAAATATCTTGAATGTTAGGTTAAAAGTCCTTTCGTATAACACTGAACGTTAAGGAGATATAAACACATGTGTGTATATATATATATCTATATATCTATATATATATATATATGTCCCTTTTGATTTTCGTATTTGTTACTGTATACCGTTGGGAGCGGTTATAACTCGCGTCTGGAGCCGGCGAGTGAGGCATTAAAACCTTCTAGAAGCGGCGTTCACCAGTCTTTCCTTCCTTCCTTCTCTCTTGGCACGGGGCGCTCTGAGGCCGAGCGGACACTGAGCCCACTCTCTCGGGGCCTTTCCTCACGGAGAACGCAGCACCAGCAGCACAGTACAAGGAGGGAAGGTAAGTGGAAGAAGAGGAGAAAGAGAGAAAGAGAAGAAGAGAGAAAGAGAAGGAGGAGGAGGAGGAGGAGGAGGAGGAGGAGGAGGAGGAGGGGGAGGAGGAAAGGGGCCTCGTGCGCGAGCGAGGACAGGACTCTATAGACCTTCTTCGTGCGTGTAACTTCGTCGACGGCACCAATACCCAAGAGATATCTCCCACTACCGAACCCACTAACGCCAGTACCACGTTCGATTTATATTTATATTCATTTCTAATACCGTGCGCTTAGGGTGTTGGGGGCCCTCTGTGACCGGGCCCTCTCGACCACGTACAATGTCCTCCTCCTGTACCACGATCTGTTCAACGATTCTTTTACTTATGCGAACACGCGTCTCACGGGTCTCGTTTTTTCGTTCGGTCTCGTCTTTCCCCGATCCCACCTCAGGCCGTCACTTCTCTCTTCCCCCCCGCCTCTCGTCCCTCCGTAGATTGTGCCCTCACAATGCAATTTTATTTTTTACGTTTATTCTTTTCTTTCTTACGTTTTTTTTTGTTTTTCTTTTTTTTTTTTCTCTATTTTCTTTTTTTTTTCTGTGTGTGTGTGTATTTCGATATTACTTCTGTCGAATCCGAAAAGAAAAAGAACTATATCTTCGAAGAGTTTTCACGAAGGTTATATGTACGTGTCGGATGATATAAACCGTGACTATATGCCCCATGCATATATGGTGTTTTGGTAATCCATTTATACGAGTTAAAGTTCATCGATGGATTCGATTGGGCGGGGCCAAACGAACGAAGTGTTACGAAGTTATTTTCTTCGAAATCATCGATTGGAAATAGTGCGGTGAGGGTTGCGGGAGTATGGGATGATGGGGAGAGGTTAGTAATGGTAGTGATGATAGTAATGGTTATGGTAGTGGTAGTGCTGATGGATCAATGGGTGCTTGATTATTTTACGAATGAAAGAATATTAAAGTGTTCCGTAGATGTTACGTAGTATCAAGAATGAACGTACATATGTTTCTCCACTTTTTCTTTGTTTTTTTTTTCTTTCATGAACTTCGATCGAAATAAAAATTTTTTATTAGAGTCTTTGGAAGAAGCCGGGGGAGGGGTTTACGTTCGATAATTTTTCAATTTTATTCTATGTTTTTCCATCGTGCTATCAAACGTTTCTCTATTTCTACAGTACATTCGTATAATTGTTAATTATTTTGATCAAAGAACGTAATTCTTACGCAAAATCCTGTGGATCTTTTTTCAGGACGTTGATTCAACATGGGCATGGCAAGTCGGGAGCATCCTCAACGGAGTAACCTTTCTATGCGTCTGCGTTTCAAAATGAAAGTCTTTCCTTTTGTTTTTTCTTTTTTTTTTCTTTTTTGGTACTTTTTTTTCTTTTCCTCGAAACCTTTTTACGCATCGCTGCATCCGAGAGTGAAGAGTTTCTTCTTCCGCGGACCTTACGAATTTCCTGTTGACCGGCCTCATAACATTCTTACGTACGTACGTACATACATACATACATACATACATACATAAATACGTCTCAAGCTCTTGAACGACCTTGAGAAATTCTACTCCTTATGGTATATATGTATGTCTCTTCTCGAAGACACCTGTCACGCGATCCAAGAAGAAGCAGCTGTCGTACATACAAACCGAATCCATGTCCGTTATCGATTTGATTCAGCTTCAGCGGTTACGATCACGTTTCTCTTTCGATTCACTGATTATGAACAGAGAATATGTCGACAGGTAGCATATCTTAATTTTATTATTGTCCTGACAAAAGGACCTCTCGAAGGAGAAAAAAGGAAAAGAAAGAATGAAAAAAGAAAACATTTCCTTCAGGAAAAAAGGTTCGAAGGTTCCGTGCTAATTAATACTTTTTCTTTTCTTCTTTTCTTTTTTTTCTTTTTTTCTTTTTTTAAAATTATTTATTATCATCATTTTAGGATAATTAACATGATCGTGAATATTTATCGTGATCGTAATTACGTAAATATACACGATACGTAAAATCGATTGTTTTAAGATCAGTAAAAATCCTTCAATTTAAAATTATGCAAATTATTCAGTTTAATCATAATCATGAATATTCATAGTATCTCAATTTAATTCAATGACTTGAATTAAAAGAAATTAGTTTCGATCGTTCTCAAAGCAAGCATATACGTAACCTGTTTAACATTTAAGTTCAGAAATCACATTTACATATGTTACCTAGTTACATTAATTTATTTATCATACGTTAATCTCTACAGAATAATGCATCGAGGGAACTAAGAAGAATTATTCGCGATATCTAAACTGACGCTTCGTTCTCTTTACTTTTATTTTTTCTTTCTTTTTCTTTGCTTTTTTTTTTTCTTTTTTTTTTCTTTCCACGTTTCCCGCGCTTCATATCCAGTAACTACACGACGTCTCCTTTCATTTCCCACGACAACTTATTACAACTTCCCTTGGTTAGTTATGTGCGATGTAACGAGAGAAAGAGACATAAAGACAGAAAAGGAAAGAGAAAATTCAATAACTCGACTTCTTCTTCTTCTTCTTCTTCTTCTTCTTCGATATTCGGTAGGGTCGTCTTTCGTAGAAACTGCACTCGAGGATCTTCTTTAAATATTTGTCATGCGTTAGCCCGACAGAAGTGTTCCGTTCAATTCATAGCCTTAGCTTTGTACAACATATATTCGTTTGCTACTCATTCTATGCTCTTTCGACGAATTTAGTTTATTTCTTTTTTTTTTCTTCCCCTTTCTAAGATATGTCCCATAAAATAGAAAATGATCGATGAAAGTTACGAACGATGATTTGAAATTGGTTTTCTAGAGAAACGAGATATTTATGTAAATTTCGAAATTTTTATCCCCCTTCGAATTGATCATCCAGCGATCCGTTTCATCGATCATATTAGTTTTTTTTTTCTCTCTCTCTCTCTCTCTCTTTCTTCTTGTACGTAACCAAAATGGAAGATAATTATCAAATTCTAAAGATTTATTATCTCTCACAATAATCGCGTTATAATTTTCCTTTTTATAAACGAATCTCGAATTTTTTTACATCAAATTATTCCCTCATTATTCCGTCGGGAATCTATTTTTCTCGAAACATTTAAAATCCCGTACAGGATCAACGGGGAATACAATTAATTTCAAGTTCGTTGTTGCGATGTGTTAACCGTCGACGATAACGGAACGAGATGACTGTTCTGAAGAGAGATCGGAGGAAGTAAGGGGCGAATCTATTTGTGGTTACTTCTTAGAGGTTATCTCGAGCGTATTCAGGACAGGCTTTGCATTAGCCGATGATCGATGCCATAGATTTATAACGTACGTACATACTTCCGTGTCAAATCGTCGCACAAAGAACCTATAGTGAGTGCATTCATCTCATATCCTGTTATCTTCGACACTAGATCTGAATATCTTATGGCGATCGTCCGCTTTCTAACATATAACGTGTAATTACGGTTAACTCCCTGTCCTCCCCCCGACGCCGCCGATCACCCAATTAAAATTCAATATAACGTCGAAGTTCATTAGAAATTCGAAATTGGTTAACTAGTTTAATAACTAACCGCCACGAAACAAGTTTAATATCGGTCAACCTTATTTCGTACATTCGATCACTAATCATACCCAGTCCCAGTTTATCTTTCTTTAAAGGTTAACATCAACGTCCTCGCTAATAGCCGAGACATCCAAGACAGGCGAGAAAGTAATTAATTACTAAGACTAATCGATTGAATTCCAGAGTTTGTCAGGATTCTACAATCATTCCTTATTTCGATTAAAGTCCAGACGTACCTACTATGTACTTACTTACATAGAAAGGACTCGTTAATGCGATCCAAGTGTTCCGCAAAATGCGTGCATGTAAAGAAGGAACGAGGAGGAAATCCAGAAGGAAATTATGCAGATTGTAGACTCCCAGCTTCTCTTCGTGGGCTGACCGGATGGTTTCCCCCCACCCTCTCACTCTCTCTCTCTCTTTCTCTCTCTCTCTCTCTCTCTCTCTCTCTATCTGTCTTTCTCTATCTTTCTCTTTCTCTCGTTCTTACTCATGTTCCATGATGCTCGAATACATCCGTCGTCGAATGGCTCGCGTCGTCTCAGCAACGGCAACGTACTTCGGACGATCGAACATCTCGCTAGAATCTACGAACTTCCAGTTTCCTATCGACCTACCTGTCCCTTCATGATTTCTCGTCTTTCCTGCAAGTAACGCTAGTGCGCACTTCGATCTTGATTATGTACGCCTACGATAGAAAAAGAGAAAAAGAGATGGGATCTACATGCCTACGTGGAAAACCTTCCAGTATCGTATAGAAAGAGATTATAGATGGGAATAAATGTATGAATACAAGATTAATCTATGGCCAATTTAGTTTTGATATTGCTAATTCACTCTCTCTCTTTCTCTCACTATATATGTATATATAATAATAAAATTAATAATAATAATAATAATAATTCTGAAAATAGTGTTATTATGTAAATCGAAATTATTAATGAAATCAATGAAATATTTTTTCATGAGTTGCCGATTAACTTCGAGCTTTCTTTTTTATGAGGACGAAGATATAAATTATTAATCGTGTATACGTAAACATGATTTTTAAGAAAATGGATTTATGTATCTACCTATATATATACACATACATACATATATATATATATATATCTACCTATATATATATGTATACACATTTACGATATATATATATATATATATATATATATATATATATATATATATATATATATATTCGAGAAACTTTGTCGTTATCCTATCTTAGGTATATTTGCCGATGATTTTAGCATCGACTACAGAAGATTTCGAGTACACCAGACGCATGGACGAGGATTTTAATTCTCGTCACGTACGCCATTTACATGTGTCTCTTACGAGTAAGAAAAGGGGGAAAAAAAAAAGAAGAAAGAAAGAAAGAATGAAACGAAGAACGAAAAACGAAGAAAAAGAAACAAACAATAAAATAAAAAAGGATGAAAGAAAGAAGAAGAAGAAAAAAAAATTCCAACATCGTGACTATTGTCCGATCAATTATTAATTATATCACGTACCACTGTGACCAGTCTTTACGCGGTTCTGTTAAAGACGATCAAAGTTATGTCTCTTTTCTTACGATGAAGACACCCGTGGTAATTACGTTCTACCGACTATCTCAAGAAAATAGAAAGAGAAAGAGAAAGAGAGAGAGAGAGAGAGAGAGAGAGAGAGAGAGAAAGAGAGAGATAGAGGGAGACATTTACACCAAGCCGGTTCGTCAAATAAAAAGCATGATATCTCTTAATCGGTGTTCCTGGGATTGTTGAACTCGAATCGTAATGACGAGCCAATCGAAAGAAAGAGACGGAGAAACAGATAGAGGGAAACAAAGAGAAAAAGAGAGAGAGAGAGAGAGAGAGAGAGAGAGAGAGAGTGGGAGAAGAAAAATAGGACCAGGTGTGCTCCATTGAGAGGGATACACTTGACACGAGAATGGAAGATAAGAAGAAGAGTAAAAAAAAAAAAAGAAAAGAAGAAAGAAAAAAAAGTATCAGTTCAAACTATCGCCGCTAATCGTATTTTCTCTGATCTCTATAAAAGACACAATGATAAAAAGAAAGAGAGAAAGAGAGAGAGAGAGAGAGAGACAGAAACAGAGATAGAGACAGAGAAAGAGAGAGAGAGAGAGAGAGAAAGAGACATATATAGAGTATAGAAATTTTGCACGTTAGCTCGGAGTCATTCCAACGGACCCCGGGCGTCGAGAGTACTTTCTCTATTTTCATTCCTCGAAGATGGGGCTCCGGCCTGGCTCCGGCGATCCGGTTTACCTATCTCGTCCAATAAACATCGTGGCATCCCGTGAAAATTCTTCTACAGCGGGGCCTCCGGTAGCTATAACACGGCACGGCCGATATTTGCTTGACCGTGAAAAGCGGATTGCGATGCTCGTTCACCTGCCTCTCTATCTATCTATCTATCGACACAGAGGAGACTCACTCTACGCGTGAACAAAAACATCTTTTTCTTCTTTCTTTCTTTCTTTCTCTCTCTCTCTCTCTCTCTCTTTCTCTTTCTGTCTCTTTATTTCTCTCTCTTTCTTTCTCTCTCTCTCTCTCTCTCTCTCTCTCTCTCTCTCTCTCTCTATCTATCTATCTTTCTTGTTCCTGTACCGTTTCTCCTCGAGACGAGGCT